>NC_025687.1:27392215-27407277 GCF_000633955.1 Camelina sativa | reverse complement strand
TGGGTCAACAGCGAGTCAGTATGGTAACTCGGTGACGAGTCACTGGAACTCGAGGGAAGAAGAAGAGGAAGAGATATCAAAGAGTTTAAGACATTTCGATATGGAGAGTGAGTTACGGAGAAGTGTCTCTGAATCTAAAGCTGTTTTGTGGGATGACGAAGACGACAAGATCAAGTTTTGTCAAAGGTATGAAACCAAAATCTTGAAAAAAATATGTAAAAATCAAGAATTGAGTTTTTGGGTAAATTTTTTTTATTTTTAAATTGAATATTTTTGGTAGGTATCAAAGAGAAGAAGCCAAAATCCAGGCATGGGTTAATCTCGAAAACGCTAAAGCCGAAGCTCAATCCAGAAAACTTGAGGTATGTGATTGTGTACATGTATCTACGTATATTTTTTTAAGAGATACACTTGTTTGTTCTAACTTGTAACGGATTTGTTGAGCCACGCGCCAAGATTAGAGAAATAAAATGTGGCATGATGTCTTCATTGACTAGTCTTTGTTTCTTTATGGACGCAAAGTCTTGGAGTTTCGAATTTTAAATTTGGGATGACATCTTTGTAGTTGTACTTGTAGTTTGTGCATGTCCCATGTGAAGAGATTAGTCTTCTTTATAAAGTAATGTCCTCTCTTGGGAAATTGGAGACTTATTAGATTCAAGTAATTTAATCATCATAGTATTTTATTACATAGCTACATGTTTTGCATTAGTTATGTATGTAGCTATATAATCATACCAGTCGAAATGATGATATTTCAAAAATTAATGTCTGATTTTTGGGAGGGTATGTAGCTACATGATAGTGGTACTTGTAATTTGTGCAAGTCCCATGTGAAAAGATTGGTAATAGTCCATAAAGTAGTTTCCTCTCTTGGGAAGTTGGAGAATTATTAATCTAGCTATATACATAATCATATCAGTCTAAAGAGTGCAGTTGAGTGATAATTTTTACAATAATTAATGTGTGATTTTTTGGGGGTGATATGTTATTGTTTTTAGGTGAAAATACAGAAGATGAGATCAAATTTAGAGGAGAAGTTAATGAAGAGAATGGATGTGGTGCACCGGAGAGCCGAGGATTGGAGAGCTACGGCGAGGCAACAACATGTTGAGCAGATGCAGAGAGCCGCCGAGACTGCCAGGAAGTTGACTAACCGCCGTGGCTATTTGGTTACCGGCCGTAGCTCATGTGGTTGTCTACCTTGCAATAATACTTGCCGCTAGCTTGGTTTAAAGAAAAAAAAACTACAAAGAGAGTAAAATACACATAAACAAAACAAACACAAGAAAATCACTGTTTATGTGTTTAAATTATCAACACGTATGTTCGTTTATTGTTTATGCAACGAAAAAAAGAAGTGAATGGCAAAAATCAAGTAGAGCAAACTTTTTTTTTGTCAATTAATTTGTAGTATTAGAAGAAAAAAAAAAGTTGAATACAGAATTGTAACTTTGTGGTTTGAATTGGAGTGGTAACATAATTGAACTAGAAACAAACCACTAGAATATAAGAAGTCCAACATCTATGTTCGTTTATTGTTTATGCAAAAAAAAAAGTGAATGGCAAAAATCAAGTAGAGCAAATTTTATTTTTGTCTAGTATTAGAAGAGAGAAAAAAAAAAGTTGAATACAAAATTGTAACTTTGTGGTTTGAGTTAGAGTGGTAAGTGGTAACATAATTGAACTAGAAACAAACCACTCGAATATATAAGTCCAACAAAAGTTTATGAACTTTTTTTTTTTGTCGTGTTGTAAAATTTGGTACAAGAAAAAACACAAACACTAGAGAAGGCTATATAGTACATATGGACTATGGAGTTTTGTTCTTGTTGTCTATTATGGTAACTAAATTCGAATAGTTGTTGTCATGCAAAAGTGTTTCATTATAGAGAGAAAATAAGAGAGACCCTGACCCAAAGACAAACTTTTGCGTCTGGAAGGAGTAGAACTTCTACTGTAGAAGTCTCGCAACAAGTCATAGCTTTTCATCCTTCCCCAATACTTTACGAGACAACACTCTTTCACTTCTTTTGTTCTCTTCTGTTTGGTTTCATTCGCTTTAAGAAAAAAAAAAGTTTATTATAAAAGAATCATTGAAATTTTGAGTACAGCAAAAAATAATAACCTGGACTGTCAACTTTTGTCCTTTTTCTTTTATTGTTACACTTAACTTCTGACACTGATATAATTTGGACATGTTTCAAATTTCAGTCTTACTATAGTTGTGTCATAATTGTCACTACAAATGGGCAGGTTAAGGCCTAACTATGGTCGTTGATAAGATAGATAGTTTAGGCCCATCAAAGCCCATTAAAAACGGTTCGTTTCGTATCAATCTAACTTGTTCTTCAAGAAGTGAAAATCAAAAGCCAAAAGAAGAGCAAAAGCAATTGTTTCTTCTTCGATTCGCAGATCATATCAGCTGGTTTGATTCTCTACTCTCATCAAGTTCAAATTGTGATAAGTTTCTGAGTTTCTTGATTCACTTTGATCCGTTATTCTTCTTCTAGGGTTTTGATTCCGTTTGTGCGAAGGAGACTTAAAGAGGTTTTACAGATCGAAATCACCGAAGATGTTTCTCACTAGGTATATCTCCGTCTTAAACCAAATCCATCTTCTTCTGCTTCTGGGTTCTCCGAAATTTTCTTCCTTTACTTCAGTCGTGGTTTTGCCTTATATGTGATTTCTGATTTTGTTGTCCCTAGGACTGAGTATGACAGAGGAGTTAACACTTTTTCCCCTGAAGGAAGGCTGTTCCAAGTCGAATATGCCATTGAAGCTATCAAGGTAACTTCTTGATTTCTCCATTTTGTTAGTTTCCTTTGGAAATCGAGAGATTTGAAGAAAAGGGTTATGATTGATTTAGGGTTTTCTTTGATTGGTTTAGATTATTGCACAAATCTAGCTTACGCCTTTTTTGTGTAATCGATGTATTTTGGGTTTCGTATGTGTTTGGATTATATGCTGAGGATCTGATTATGCCTGTGGGATTTTGTTGCAGCTTGGTTCTACTGCAATTGGAGTAAAGACTAAAGAAGGAGTTGTGCTTGCTGTCGAGAAGCGTATCACTTCAACATTGCTGGTTTAGTTTCTAACATTGAATTCTCTGTTTTTTGATTTGTTGGATTCATAATTTTTGAACTTGCCAATGGAATTTCAAAAAGTGGTGAAGTATTAGCGTTGTGTGTTCATTATGGTGATATTCGCTCTCTCAGTCTTTGTTAAAGTGCTTTTTCTTTTACTAGGAACCGAGCAGTGTGGAGAAGATTATGGAAATTGATGACCATATTGGTTGTGCTATGAGTGGTTTAATTGCTGATGCACGTACACTTGTTGAGCATGCGAGAGTTGAGACTCAAGTGAGGTTTCTGTTTCTAGGTTCTTTTCTTTTAGCGTTGATATGTGTTATTGACCGGCCTCTTTTGCTGTTGATCAGAACCATAGATTCTCGTATGGTGAGCCAATGACTGTAGAATCTACAACACAAGCATTGTGTGATCTGGCTTTACGGTTTGGTGAAGGAGATGAAGAATCAATGGTAATAATCAAAATTGGTATCCTTAGTTGCTTTCACATCTCTTAAGCTTTATGTTTGGACAAAATAATTGATTACCATAACTTAATTACGTCATTTGGGAGTTGGGACATGCTTACTGATTATCTCTTTCAATCAATGTTACTATAGTCTCGGCCATTTGGAGTATCGCTTCTCATTGCTGGTCATGATGAAAACGGACCGAGCTTGTAAGTTCTTGTAGCTTTCTTCTACGGATATGGTTCACTTATGTCTTGTGAGAAAGTTAGTTGATCTTATAGTAAATCACTCTGTCTCGTTACAGGTACTACACGGATCCGTCTGGAACATTCTGGCAGTGCAATGCAAAGGCAATTGGTTCAGGCTCGGAAGGAGCCGATAGTTCTCTTCAAGAGCAGTTCAACAAAGTAACTTGAACCTTTTTCCAATTATATTTCAATTAGTCGTTTGATTGCATCACCAACATTTCCACTAAAACCTTCAATTTCATTAACTTGTTTCAGGATTTGTCTCTTCAAGAAGCTGAGACGATCGCTGTATCAATCCTCAAGCAAGTTATGGAAGAAAAGGTACAAGCTTTTCAATCCAAAATTTACAATTCACAGAAGTTTATCAATCTAATTGTTCTGGTTGGTGTTAGGTGACTCCAACTAACGTGGATATTGCAAAGGTAGCACCAGCTTATCATCTCTACACTCCACAAGAAGTCGAAGCAGTCATCGCTCGTCTATGATGAAATAACTCAATTCGGGTAGTTTACCAATCCGCTTGTGTCGCAAAACTTGTTACTTTTGTTTGTTAGATTGATGACTCATGTCAGACAGATATTTAGTCTGTTGTGTAAGAGAATCTTTTGTCTGCCATGTCATTCAATAACATCTCTCGGATTTGTGTCTTAGGAATTTCCTGGCTTTGTTTAGTGTCGTTAGATAAGTAACCTTTTGGTAGTTACATCGTCAAAGTCGAGGATAAGTTGGTGACTTGGTGGTATGCGATAGTATTATCGTTGTGAGCTTTAATTTGAGTTGAGTTGTGATGAAAAAAATTCCTTAGTCTTTGGATTATTTCAGCTGAAGAAGATATCATATTAGGGATACACAAAAAACAACTAAGTTGGGTAAAATACAGATCACACCAGTGTCAAATAAATACTAAAGTAGATAGGTTTGGGATGTTTTTTCAAAAGAAAATCCTATAAACGCAAGTATAATGTCACTACTGAATTAAGATAGCTGGTGTGTCACTCCTGTCGCCGGTATCCAATCACTGCCATGTAAAAGCGTAGCCACAGTAAACTTTGCAGCATCCACCTCCGACATAACCGATTTATACCCAGCCCATTTGACTCGTTGGGAAACATCTGACCCGGGACCTGTATTCTTATACTCCCCGTACACAATACTTGCTGGCGGATCAACTCCAGAAACCCACGACATCCACCCGATAGGTCGAACCACCGGTCCAATCTCTGTCTCCATAATAACGGTTGTGGAAAACTCCTTCCACGGTCGGCCAAGATATGTCGGAGCAACCACATTGCCGTTTGCAGAGATAGTGCAACGCTGGATCGACATCCCGGAGTTTTGGTTCGGATCTTTTTTGCCCTGAGCTGTTATGGTGTTGAACTGGTTAGGAAGAGGCTGACGAGGCATGATTTTGCAGCCTTGGAAAACGACAGCAGCACTTCCGAATATGAAGTCGATTGTCCCAGTGACGTCGCAGTCACGGTAAAATTGTCGGTTGGAGTGAGGGTAAAGCGTGTCTTGAAAACCATCGAAAGAGCATTGGTAATAGACTGAGAAATCGGAGCCTGATCGGAATGCCACAGCTTGGTGTTTTGTTGCTCCGGAGGTGTTTATGATTCCGATGTCCTTCATCACAAATCCTTTTCCTTGTATAGCTGCGTTAAAAAGTAAAAATTTTAGCGTGCGCGCAACTTTTGTGTTGCTTATTTCAAATACCTAACATGAACCACTATCTATGAACAACTTAGCAACTGAGTGTATTTTAAACCAACTTTATTAAATTAGACATACAACTATGATTTTGTTGCCGTTTAAAGCACAACCAGTTGGATTAGGTGACATATAACACGCACTTTGGTAATATACTTTTATTTTTCTGATCAACATGCTGTATGCCATTTCATCCTATAGTGCGCCATATATTTTTTTAATTCACAAAAGTATATGATTAGCAAAAGAAATATCCGGAATCACACAAAGAATCATCACTTTCATATTAGGTCATTTCATGAATTAGTTGATAATAATTAAGGAGTAACAACTAACGACTAACAGACCATAGCCAAATGGGTATGTAACAATGTCAAGTCTCAATTCTTCTATATTTGACCATGATACTAATTAGTACTACTAATACTAAGTACTAAGAAGGAGTAACAACCAACAAGTAACAAACCATAGCCAAATGAGTAAAATATGTAACAATGTCAAGTCTCAATGCCAAATTTTGACCTCTAAAATTCACCAATGTTAAGAAACTTAATCGAACCCTAATAAACGATTGGCTAAAAACTATCAATTCTCTTATAATTCTCAATTGGCTTTGAATGATTTCTCCAAGAACTAAAAAAAAAGCAGCAGCAAGGGAAGAAGACATACCAAACGTCGCCGTTTCATAAGTAGGAGTCCCGTCGACAAAGTTCTTACTACCGGAAATAATGGTCTTCCCTTTGCCGTCGCCGTAAATCATAACATTGCATTTGCTCTTATCCATCACAACATTCTCATTATAAGTTCCACTCTTCACATAGATCACAAACATCTTCAAACTCTTCTTGGGCACCATCAACACAGCTTCATTCACCGTCTTCACATCCCCTGTTCCATCACCCGCCACCGTCACATCAGGCTTCACACCTTCCGTCTGTAACAACTTCCGTCTCGCCCACTCCTCAAAATCCACACTTGGCTTCTGATGATGATGACTCATCAGTCTTCTTCTCCTGTGAATCGGGATCCCCAAATCGCTCAACGCAGCAAGAATCTTGGATACTATTGCAAGACTGTTACTTGTGAACTCTGTCGATTTAGCCATTGCGGATTTCAGATTATGTGTAATCGTCGAGTTCGCATACTCTGTTTTGTTCTGTCTCAATTCGTCCAACGAATCGAAACACGTGTCGTGATCTGTTACCGTTGCGCTAAGCCAAGTCTTGAGATCTTCGATTTTGGAAGATGACAGAGTTTTCTTCTTCTCTTCGTCATCAATGGCGGAGACAGTGTCGTTGAGTCGATCCAAAGCATCTTCGATCAGATCTCCACAAACCCTTAACGCAGATTTGATCCTTTCGTCTTCTGTCTCTTTTGACAGCTTCTCCGGTAAATCGGAAATCGAATCGAGCTCGTCGATGATTACTTTCAACGAGAGCTTAAACAGAGTCTCTGGATCTGTTGTGTTTGAAGATGGAAGCTTTGAGATACTTGAAATGCAAGATTCAGGGTAACGAGTTACGCTGCAGATGGTTTTGAGTGAAGTAGATGGTGTTAACCCGTGAGGTGAACTCGCTGTTGAATCGTTATCTTTTTTGTGGACGACGGTGGCGACTACGGCGGCGATTATCACGGCGATGAGAACCACGACGGAGACTGATAGTAGAAGTATGCGTTTTCTTGTCTTTTTCTTCAATGCTGAATCTTGAGCTTCGTCTACTTTTCCATATCCTTTGAAGGAGTTTACAGAATCCATTGGTACTACCAAAAAAGGCTCCTTTTTTTTTTGTTTACTGCTGATTCTTGAGGTTTGTTCTGTTCTGTTCTTTGATGTCAGAGATACACATGTGTATGTGTTGTTGTCTTTTTTTATAGGGTTAGTTACCAAATTAATACATTTTGGAAACTTAACCGGAGACTAATACATTCTCTATTTAAAATTAGAAAAGTAGGATGTTATGTAATAGAGAGTTTGTGAATAGGGAAAAATGGTGGGACATAGATTTGGTGAAAAAATAAAAAAAATGAGTATGTGTGAATAAGAAATAAAGTTTTTTTTTCTTTTTCTAATCATAATTATTCAAATAATTGTTAATATAATCTATTTTCAGAAAATACATTTTTTTTCTTTAGAATATGATATGAATTTTATTTAATAATTTTTAAATACATTATATAAATCTTTTGTATTCATATACCTTAGTATGTGTACAGATGTCTATACACATTATCAACTTTACAGATGTAATTTGTATAAAAATATTGCAGTACAAGCATATGTATAAACATTTGAAACCCTATAAATTAAACAATTTTCTTCTGTGATAATGTGAATAGACATTTGTATATATAATAGTGTGTACAAACATCTGTACACTTAATTAGGTGTACGGATCTAAAATTTGTAAAAAATATTTAATATTATCAAATAAAATCATCAACCAAAATGCATATCCAATTATAAAAAAAAACACAAAATTTTTTATTTCTATAAAAATTTAGATTTTTTTTTAATTAGTTAGCATTTTTATTTTTAGATTATATGAAGCATATAATAAACAAGAAAAAAAATAAAAATAAAAGACTTAATGGCATGTGTTATAAATATTAAATGTTGATGAAGGTTGGAAAGTCTTGTGAACAGTAAAAAAAAGTAAAAATTGTGGTATTTGCTAATTGTAAATAGTGATTGTACTATTTTATAATTATGTTTTGAAAGCTGTTTGTTTTGCCAAATATCTCTTTTTTATACAAGTGTGGGAACGCAGAATGTGAATCTGTGAACGTGACGCGCTTGTTCCATGGTGACTTCCTTGGTGTGTGAGTGTGTGATGTGATCTATTTGCATGTGAAGATTCATGATTACGTTGTAATTATTTGTTTAATTAACTTTGATTATAGTTTCCATTATGTAACTTTTTGTTTTTTTTATCTTCGCAATCAAGTGCAGCAACACCATGTTTTGTAACCAATTCATAAGTAAAGGTAATATCCAAGATGCTTTTTGGTTTAAATACTACAAATATAGTTTAGTGTATATGTCAAGAATCAAGATCAACACTATTAACTTCGTAGTAGGACCATAGAAAGCGAACATTCTGCATAAGTTATGGGATCATTGGGATATTTTTCAAGTATACAAATGTCTACAAATTGAAGAAAAAACAAAGAACATTATCTTGACAACATAAAAAATAGCCATGTGCCTTTCTAACAAGTGGCATGATCTCCATCTATATCTCTTGGGGGACTTAAAACCGACAAGGGACACAACACCTACATTGGGCTTCCGAAAACACACGATTCTCGGTTTTATCTGATTTTTTCGAACACAAGATAAAATGAACATGCTTACCAAGAATTATACCAGCTTTGACTTTGCAATGCCTTTAGTTCAGGTGTTATATACTAATGAATCTCGGTTTATTGATATATGTAGATAACAAATATGTAAGCTTTGACAAACACAATCTTTATTTAATTAATAATAACTCAAATTTCAATTTCAAAGACTTAACAAGAAAGGGAAACCAGTTGACGCTAACCATCCCCCACCACCAATAAACTGACCAGCTGTATATTGCTGAGCTTCTGTGATACTTGTAATTACTTTAAAGCCCTTCCACGTTACTCTATTCGCAGTTCCTGCCCCTGCTCCTCTATTCAAATACTCTCTATAAGTCAGAGTGTCCAACGCAAAACTCCCGCTCCACTCAAGCCAACCTGCCGGTCGGATCACGTCGGATATAGCCGATTGCATTATCACCGTCCGTGAATATTCTTTCCAAGGACGACCAAGATACGTCGGAAACGTTTCTTTTACCGCCAAAAGATCCGGCGTGCCACCGATCCGACAGTTATGGATCACTATCCCCGTGTTTTGATTCGGATCGGACCGTCCTTGTGCCGTGACCATGTTTTTCTGGCCGGGATTTGGTCTACGTGCGTTTATATCACAGTCTTGTAACACGGCGGCTGCGTTTCCAAAGATGAAGTCGACGGTTCCGATAATGTGACATTTCACAAAGAACTGACGGTTCGAGTGGACGTAGAGTGTGTCTTGGTAAGCTAACATGTCGCAATTGTAGAAAGCGGAAAAATCCGACCCGACTCGGAGTGCCACCGCTTGATGCTTTGACGGACCCGCCGTGTTTTGGAATGTGATGTCACGGGCTAGGAACCTCTCGCCGACGGCAGCTACAGTCAATAGAAAACAAAATTATGTAACCGTACGTGGATTTAGTTGCAATGCTGTCTACGCCATCTTTTACCAGTGAGACGTTACACATACATCATTATATTATTTTGTCCATACGAACAAATGTCTCTTGTGTGCGTGTTACGTTTACCAAAAGTCATGGCACTATATATCGCAGTATGTTATATATAATGGAAAATATGGTTTATCCAAAATCTAATATTTTAAAAAATCAGTGTTTATCTAAAAAATCAGGGGTTATCTAATGTTTCCAAGCTATTGTAAAATTTTACAATTGAGTTTCAGTAATGAAAATTCACAATTTTACAAAAAAAAAAAAAAATCAGTGTTTAATCTTTTCTTTTCATTCATTTGCTATATATAAATCACTAAATATCCTTTACTTCTTATTTTTTTAAAATTCATTTTGATAAAACAAAAATGAAATAAGAATTGCATTTACTTACACAAACTAATATTATCGTAGTATGTAACATATAATGGAAAAATATGGTCCATCCAAAAACTAATCTTAATAAAAAAAATCACTAGCTTGTTAAATCATTTGTTTTTTTTTTTTTTCTTTTCTTCACATTCATTTGCTTTATTTATGTAATTTTTTTTGCAAGTTCAAAATCACTAAATATCCATTAAATTTTTAAGTTCATTTTCATTAATAAAAAAAAATCAGAGAAGAATTGTATTTACTTACCAACCGTAGCGGAGTGGAAAGTGGTGCTTCCGTCGACGACATTTCTACTTCCGGTGATAATAGTTTTGCCTCGACCATCTCCCAAAAACATTATATTCTTCTTCTTCTTCGTCACCTCCACATTCTCTCTATAGACTCCTGCCTTTATATGTATCACAAACCTCTTGTTACTCTTCTCCGGCGCCGCCGCTACAGCCGCCACTATCGTCCTAAAGTCACCGCTTCCATCAGCTGCCACCGTAGCGTCTGCATTGACCGTTGAACCTTGAAGAAGCCTTCTTTCTCCTACGGATAACCAATGTGGCCATCCTTCGCTGTCTAAGTCGCCGGTAATCTCCTTGAGCTTGCGGTTGGTGGGGGTGGAAGACTTATTTATTAGCTCGAACTTGGCTATGTCTGTGTCTGTCATGTTCTTGATCATTGCTAATGCGTTGCTACACATGTGTTCGACGTGTACCTGTTTCGATTACCGTTCAATGATCAAGCTGTGTTACATATATTTTATTTTCTTCCGAGTAAAAACAAATGTTTGTGTATATAATACAGTTTAGTGCTCTAAATATGGAGCGGCTAGTCACTATATTTGGTTTCCGAATAAAACTTATGTCAAAGATAATTTAGCTCTTAAGTTATATTACAAAATATTAATATTAATCATTTGTGTTTTCATGCATAAGCTGATAAATGATCATGTGTTGAAAACCGAGTTAACACCAAAATTTGTGAAATGTTGAGCTTTTTTGCCATTTAAAATGTTGAGATATAGTATATTTTAAAAAACCATGCATTTTATTTTCAGTCGTCAAAATAAAATTACAAGAAGTACAAGGCACAAGTTTGTACTCATAATTTGTTTTTTGAAGAAGAAATTGATATGCTTCTCTTTGGAAATATATAACCGTACACTGGTATAGTTTTTGTTTTTAAAATGCTTCAAAGACTTTTCAGATCTGAACAATTTTCCACTCGGATACTAAATTTGACTATAGGGATAACAAAACTTTCTAACCATAAATTTGATAGTTTGTTCATAATTTTTCATTTTAATATATGATCTAAACTTTTAGAAGAGTTAAACATTTACGTACCTGACCCTTCAGTAACGCTTTACGAACTTGCTTATCAGCGTTGTCGTAAGAGAAACCGTCAAGGCAAGTCCCTTGGTTAGTAATGGCTGAGCTGATTAGCGTTTTGAGATCATCTGCATGTTTCCTCAGAGACTTTTGCTTAGGATACTGATGAAGATCCTCCACCGCCACGTGGAGCCCATCTAGCGTCTCGTCTATCATCTCCAAACAATCATGAAGCGCCGTTACCTCACGCGCCGTCAAGCCTTTCCTCTTTGTGATCAGCTTCTTGACGGCGAAGTAGTTGTGTCTCACGGCTTTGGTTGTTAAGTTAAGCGACGCTTCGATGACGTCTTTCTGTGACGCCAGCTCTTTTCCTCCGGTGGCTGCCACGGCGGAGAAACATAGATCCGGGTAAAGAGTTGAGCTGCAAACGGACTTTAGAACGGCGTGTGACGTCGAAGATAGAGTTGTGATTTCTTGGTTTTTGTTTTGGTTTGATTTTGTGGTGGCGACTCCGACTACGGTGGCAAATACTAGCAAGGCTACTGTGGCGGAGGAGAGAATGAGTTTCTTGTTGTTCTTGAAATCTGAGAATTTGGATATAAAATCTTTGATTGGTGCCATTGTTTTCAACAATGTTGTTTGTGAGGACATAGAAGATGGTGGAGTAGGGTTTTATATTGTTGAATTTATAGATGAAAAACTATACTATATTTTTGTCTTTGTAAATATTTACTTGCTTGGCTGTATGTATTGATAATTTGAGTGATACATTTCAAACTCTCTTAGACCCACTTTTTGGTATCATTACTTTAATAAAAATAAATACCTGTTTATAATATATATTTGTAATTATGCTGATCATCACATTTATATAATTATATATATATATATTATTTAGATAATTTGGAATGTAAGTTGAGACACTTGCAAAATTAGACTACAAACTTGAGTAAATTGCAATGTTAGATCCCTCCTTTTCTCTCTCCAACATTTGCCACTTTTTTCTTATTAAATCCTTGTCCATTCATTGTATTCACAAAAATGCCATTATTTCTGATTTATTTGAATTTCTTGCAAAAATGTTTATTACATCCATATCCTCATCTTCTTCTTTATTTACGGTTGTGCCACCTCTATCAATTTTCCAACAACCATGAACAACTAAATTTGAAGCTCTTAAAGCTTCAACAACCTGAATTTGTAAGCTTAAATAACACCCAATGCTATGAGAACTTCATTTTCTTCCATCTGCTCTCCATTTTAATCCAAGAAAATTTGCAAGTGCATTCATCTTGTTATATGTCATGATTCTTGGATAATGATTAAATTGGTGCTGGGTTTCTTCCGTGGTGACTAAAGACGACGTCCTCCGTGCTTGACATTGCGAAACAACCACCGAAAAGGTTATTTTCCGGTAGATTTCGTGATTTTCCTTGATTTTGTTGCGAAATTAGACTTCATTTGTTAGTCTAACCGTCATAACATCATGTAAAGTCTACTATGTGGTCAATTTTGCAATTAAAAATTTATCGAGTTTCGAGCCCGTAGACTGAAATTTCAGTCTCCTTAATTTCATTTGAAAACAAAAAAATATGGTTCAGACTGCATTATAATCTTTCTGTCGGATACTTCGTTTGCAGTCTACTAAGGTGTATTTTTGCAATTGACCAAATTCTTGACTTTTTAGTTATGACTGCCGGACGAAGTCTTCTTCCGATAATAAAAGAGTAGACTTCTATAGTGGCTATTTTTGGATTTGACCAAAATATAAAAACATTGACCGTAATATTATTGATATAAAATTAATTAGTTGACTGTAAAAGAAGTCTACTAGTTAAAATATTAAAATGTTGGTCAACCCCAAAAATGACCACGGGAGACTGCAAACGAAGTCAACATTCCTGGAGACTTCGTACGTAGTCTACTTGGCGAAAGTCAAACTTGGTCAATTGCAAAACTAACCACAACGAAGTTTACTTTATCTAGTTGACAGATAGATGAAGTCTACTTGTTAGCTAGAAGTCTACTACAAAGTCAATGGTTTGGTCAATTACAAAAATAACCAAAGTAGACTGTAATCGAACTTAACTTGTTGAAACTTTTTAAGAAGTCTACTCTGTTATATGTTTTTAATTGCAAAACTGACCAAAAAATTAACAAAGGAAGACAACAAAAGAAGTCAACTATCCTAGTAGACTTCATACGGTGTCTGCTTTATTAAATTGTAATTGCAAAAATAGACCACACAAAATAGACTTCAAGGGAAGTATCTTTATAGAGGCTAGTTTATGTCTACAATGTTGACATCAACATGAAGTCGTCATAATTTGAAAACCAATTTATTGCAAATTGGTGAATAATTTTTAAGATTTTCTTGTTGTATTCTTTGATATATGTTATGTACTTGCTTCTATATGTTTTTGACATGATTATATATTATACATGTGGAGAAATCAAGTTTTTGGTTTTCTTAGGCAGTTAGGTCATTAACTTAGACTTATTTTGGAAGTCAACGTGTTGGAGTTCTGTGTGAAGTCTGTATAATTGAAAAAGTCTTTAATCGTCTTTTTTTTTTCTTTTCTTTCTGCGTTCTTATCTATTTTTCAACTCTACAAGAACCGATTATTGGTTGGTTTGTTTGGTTTTGTTTGTATTTGGAAAAATGAAAAAGAAAGAAACTTTTACCAGGATTAGAATATTGTTCTAACAGGATTAACTCATTTACCTTGAGTATGTAAGCTGAAGAAACAAAATAGACCACTAACAACTAGACATGTGTGGAAGATGGTGATACTCCTCTCGCTTATTCGGTGGAAGAAGAGAACACGTCGAGGCAATAAAGAGAAGTGGGAGTGATTCGATGTCGATTACTTGGGATCCTAGAAATGGCCCATCACCTCTCGCTACCTCAAACTCAAAACCCCGGTACCACAACCCAATGTGTAAACGTACCTTTCTTCTCCACTTTTAGTATTTTGTTTCATATGGTATGCTTTAATTTCTATATGGTTGTTTTTTTTTTTTGTATTTGATTTCATAAAAGATTAACAATGTTTTTGTATCAACTCAACATACTCTAACTAACTAATCATTAAATCAAGTTATTTTCTAAACAATAACTTGTTTATATTGTTAAACAAAAAAAAAACAAATGACATGATTTTTTAGAAAAGTAACACTTCTAGTAGCTCCTTCCCATGGCAGCAGGACTCTCAACAATCCCCATAACACTCAAACCACTTACCCGTTATTCTTTCTCTTCAAACCAACCTATCTCCACCGCAGTTTTCCCACCATCTCCACGACTCAACAGATTTAAACGGAGAAAGAGTCTCACTGTTTGTTTCGTCATTGAAGAACGGAAACAGAGCTTTCCCATGGACGAGGACAAACCCGAACATAATATTAATAAATTACAATGTTTCCGGTAGACTACTATACTACTCACAAGTAACTGAGATCATGTCGCCACATTTACTTGGATATGCTTTTGATAGCATATGAGGCTCAGTTGCAGGTGTGATTGTAGCTACCTTCCAAGATTCATCTCCCTCGAAGCTTAGACTAGAAGCATAACAAAAAAAAA
>NC_025687.1:27386968-27390832 GCF_000633955.1 Camelina sativa | reverse complement strand
TCATATTGTAAAGAAAGCAAAAAAATATATATATAAGTCACTCATTCCGATCTAAATCGTAACAATGGAAAAAAAACAAACTTTCGGATTTGTTAACTCACTCTATTGTCAGTGGAGCATAACTTAAAGATCTGGGAAGACCGTGTTGAACGAGTCGGGGCTTTGTCAAACAGACCATCAAGCATCCATCAGGTTGCCTATATAAGAAATAAACAAATCAATTAAAAAAATACAAACTTGAAGATCTGGGAAGACCGTGTTAAATGAGTCGTTGTTCCAGGTATGTGTGGCGCCTGGAAGAAGGCATGGATGCCCCGTAAGAAGGCATCGGTCACAGTCTCAATCTTAGATCCAGAATCTGAATCGGAGAGAAGCGGAAGATTGATATCTAAAAGGTCGATATCTACACNATTTAACTTCAAACAAGTTAAGAAAAAGAAGAAAAAAAACAGGAATTTGAGATCAGTTACTTACATGGAGATTAAGAAAAAAGAATATTAATTTTCGATTCCATCGTTCACCTTTCATATTGTAAAGAAAGCAAAAAAATATATATATAAGTCACTCATTCCGATCTAAATCGTAACAATGGAAAAAAAACAAACTTTCGGATTTGTTAACTCACTCTGTTGTCAGTGGAGCGTAACTTGAAGATCTGGGAAGACCGTGTTGAACGAGTCGGGGCTTTGTCAAACAGACCATCAAGCATCCATCAGATTGCCTATATAAGAAATAAACAAATCAATTAAAAAAATACAAACTTGAAGATCTGGGAAGACCGTGTTAAATGAGTCGTTGTTCCAGGTATGTGTGGTGCCTGGAAGAAGGCGTGGATGCCCCGTAAGAAGGCATCGGTCACAGTCTCAATCTCAGATCCAGAATCTGAATCGGAGAGAAGCGGACGGTTGATATCTAAAAGGTTGATATCTACACCATGTTTGACAGAGAGAAGAGCTGTAGATGACGAAGATGAAGAAGAAAGGTGATTATGATGAGAGACAGAGAAATTTTTGGTTTTAGAATCGCTTATCGCCAGAGATAGAGAGGCGGAAGGTGGAAGAGGAAGAAATGAAAGTGACTAGGATTTGGGTTAGTGAAAATTAGGTATATATAACTCGGTTATGCTTCGCCGAACCGAACCGAATCGGTAACTGAATTACCAAATTAATTTCGCCGATCGGTTTGTTGATCCTCTCACAGTTGTTGCCGAAAACCGAACATCTTGGTTTAATCGGTTCGGTTCTTTTGGTTCTGACCGAACGCCCATGAATTAATAGTTGATGGCATAACAAAGTCAACCTCCAATAGTCTATAGAGAAGTCTACTTAATCAAACCTTAAATCAAATAATTTTAACATCAGCCTTTCCTTCATTAATTTGACTCGTTTATATGTAAATTTATTTTAGTTCAATGCAGAAAGTCTATGTGGTTATTATTTAGTCCATAGGTTTATTAAATTATTTTTTATAATTTTTTTAGTTAAAATTTAACCTATAATTAAGGAGTAGACATATTGTTATGTCTTCTAGTTGACGTTAATTTGCAGACTTCCTCCGAGTTACATCTGTTATTTTGGCTTCTGTTTTTTTGTTTGGTCATAAGGGAGTCAATTGTAATTTCAGTACTCTTAATGATTATGTTTTTCAAATATTGAATATATGGTCTAATATAGCTCTAAGTCAAATAAAGGTATACAAAATGCAATTGTCCATCTAAGTTTCTTGATTTGTATCAACATGCCATGCGTTATTTTGATTTCCGCGGACGAAGAAGCGACCACTTCATCCATGTTGAGACTCATACAAATGATATAATACATGAGACAAACATAATAAAAATATAAAAACTATTTTTTTTTCAAATATATTTCATTGAAATCTGTCCATCGTTTTAGTTGTATATGGATAGGATAACACACCGAAATCGAACTATATGAGTTTATGAAACTTTGAATCATATTTTTTTTTTTGTTAAAAATGAAAATAGATAGGATAACAAAATATTGTTGAAAACTGTCTATCGTTAATAGGTTTTGGTATATCATGAATAAATGATGTCCTTTTTTTCCTTACACTTTCCTAACTCTAAATTAATTTATAACTATAGAATTAATGTTTTTGTTTGTCAACAACTATATCTTCAAAATATATATTCCATCATCACATGCTATTCCGGAAATTTATGCTAGGAACATATATATGATATACTATACTATCTTAGATGTAAGTGCAAACGACAAATATTCTTTAATAGTTGTTTTAATATAAAACAAGATTTGAAAGTTAAGTGGCATGAAAGATTGGATCGATTTGAAAAGTTATAAATGATAGTACTTCTTCGCTACAACTCATCTATTTTTGAACGACAGACATATTTTCAACGTAAGAACAAATAAATCTCTGATAGAAAAGCATGTACCGAATAAAAAGTGAATGTTGACAAACAAAACAAACAAAAGTATATCAAGTTTATATTCGCTTGTCACGGGATCCATCTTCGTATTGGTACGATCGGAATCTTTATGTTGTTCGGATTTTAAGTGATTTTGGTTACTTCATTATTCATCCACAAAGACTTTTTTACAAATTTCATACTAGAAGACTCTATACTAATTTATCATACAACTTATCCCCGAGGCTTTTAATTTTTATGTGTTTTTCCGGCTGTCTTGTACTTTTTTTTTTCTAACCGTAAGGAAGCAACGAAATCATTCAACAGCGACTTTTGGCCCAAAAGACAAGTGGTATGTTATAAGTCAAAATCATATATCTGTAGAAAATATGAAGAGTAGAAAATAGAAGATAAAATACTCCAAATCATATTTTGATGCTTTGAAACATTAAAAACCAACCATCACACCATAGTCTGCTTCTGTTTTTTTTTTTTCATATAAATTTTGTGGAAATAATTAAACGAACCCACGAGTATTAGTTAAAAAACAAGCGTAAATATATTAATTTTAATAAAGATTAGAGAAGAAGAGGATAATTTATGAATATCATACTGGGGGTATTGAGAAATTAAGGACCATGTGAACGTTGCCTGTTGGACACCCACATTTGGACAACGCCAGATACATTCAGCTAAGCCTAAATTCAACTTAATTATTAGAGACGACGACATTTTTTGTTCTTCTATAATCTAATTAATCAAAATTTCTATCTAGTTTCCTTTTATTTTATATTTATAGCAATCATACAAACTGTATTTAATTATATACATAATCAGTAAACTTGGTGGATGTTGGATCATGATCGATCAAAATTAAAATTCTGATTTGCACTGTGAATTATTATAAACTTGTGTTTTGTTAATTAATTATTGTTAACTTTAGGTGTTTAGTCAATGATTCTTTTTTTTCCTGCATGTAAATCTTTCCTTAATTTATTTTATATTATATTATAGAGTTATAAACAAAAATTAAAACGTTGTGATTCTGTTATGTTGATAGATAATCAATTATTTCGCCGAAAAAAATGATTATGGGGTGGCTGGATGCATTGACAAATTATCGTCGTAATTAATGTCATGAAATTATTAACTTTTTTCAATTTGTTTTAAAACATTTGTTCGTTGTACGTGGAATTTATAGTCAGATATCGCCGTAAATCGCGCCTCGTTTACTTCCATAAAATTTAATTATTACTAGACAAATTGTGCATTTCATTCAATGCAAGGTTACGTATATATACTTCGAAGTGAGTTTGAGTCCCTATCTGGTTAGTTTATTGTTGTTGTTCGTGATAAAGGTGTTTGATTTCTTGTGCACTAAATTTTCTACGTGTGAGTTTTTTTTTTTTTTTTTTTTTTTTTTTTTTTTTTTTTTTTTTTTTTTTTTTTTTTTTTTTTTTTTTTTTTTTTTT
>NC_025687.1:27377530-27386593 GCF_000633955.1 Camelina sativa | reverse complement strand
TTTTTTTTTTTTTTTTTTTTTTTTTTTTTTTTTAATTCCACATTTATAATAGAGATACCAGGCCTAACAAAGGTAGCAGAAACAAGGCCAATAAAGCCCAAACAACACGCAAGCCGGAAATAGAAGATATAAAATTACATGCTCAAAGATAAAAACGAACCCTGCTATTGGAATAAGGAGAACCAAGTTGTTAGTGGAGTTGTTCTATGATTGTGTCGGGGTTGATCCTTTGAAAGTGGAAGGAGTCGGGCTATGATGATGGTCTTTATCTCGCTGATGATCACATGCGCCGGTCGATGTGAGAGAAAATGAATCTGGTTGTTTCTTTCTCGCCATATTAGATAGATCGAAATTTGATGAAGCAGGTGGAGGATAAGCGAGACATGCTTATTTCTCGAGGCATTCTGCAGCCACAAGAGGCAGTCCAGAAAGGATGAAGGAGGACTTAGTGATGCTCTTGACGTGTAGTGATTCCATACTTCACTACTTAATCTACACTCAAAAAACAGATGATCCCTTGTCTCATCTTGATTGTTGTAGAGGATACATAAGGAGGGGACCGACAAATCCCAACTTCTTAACCTGACCCTTGTATGCAGCCTGTTCCAAGCTGCTACCCAAGTGATGACCGCATGCTTGGGGATGTTTCCTTTAAACCATACAGACTTGTACGAGGGGACAATGTTAGGAAAAGGATGAAGCGCTAACCAAGTTTGAGTGGTGGAGAAAGTGTCTGAGGGAGTTTGATTATCCACTTTCCATAGATAGGAATTCTCCGTCGAGCTGCTAGCCATGTTACCCGGCGGTGGGAAGGCAGTTTTTATTAGGTTCAGGACAGGATTTCGGCTTCTAGATGAAGAGAACCACCATTCAGACCCTCGAAGAGCATCTCGAACCACAATAGTTAGAGGTAAACCGACCATTTGGGGACCCAAGGGGCCAGTGATGTCTTGAAGGGACCAAGACCCGTCCAATTGTCCTGCCAGAAGCTTGCAATGGCACCAGAACCTATCTCACAAACTAGAAAAGGTCTAGCGAGAGGCCTAAGTTTGCACAGGCCTCTCCAAATCCAGGTACCAGCAGATGACGGGTTGAGATCCCAAAAACTCCTATTTCTAATCAGATGCCTCTGCACCCACGACACCCATAAGGAACCTGCTGCTGTAAAAAGGAGCCAGATCAACTTTAAAGCCAGAACTTTGTTCCAAGAAGTAAGACGCCTTAGTCCTAATCCCCCGCTCTCCTTAGGTGTGAAAACCATTTCCCAGGAAATCTTAGCCCCCTTGCCGAGTTAGGGGCTCCTTTCCAGAGGAAAGCATTACAGTATTGTTCTAACTTGAGGAGGCATTGATTAGGTAAGATAAAGACCGATGCCCAAAAATTTATTGTTGAGTAGATGACCGACTGAATAAGCTGGAGGCGGCCTGCAAATGAAAGATGTCTTGCTGTCCAGGAAGTGAATCGATGATGAATTCTGTCCAGCAAAGGCTGATAATCCTGCTTCTTCATCTTTCGACACATCAATGGGACCCCCATATAACGAACCGGAAGGGCACCTTGTGTAAGACCGAATGTTGCTGAGAGCTGTCTGGATCTTTGAACATCCCCTCCGTCTACCATAAGAGCGGTTTTCTGTCTGTTTATGCCAAGCCCCGATCCATTCCTAAAGTCCTCCAGGATATCCAAAATTCCTCCAATGGACTGGTCTGATCCGTGAAAAAACACTAAGACATCATCAGCAAAACTGAGATAAGTTACAAGCAGAGCAATGCATTTATGGTGAGGGACGAAAGCACCATCAACAACCCCTTTGTCAAGGGATTTAGCGAGAATGTCCATTACTAGGACAAACAGGTGAGAAGACATGGGGTCACCCTGTCGAATCCCTCTCTTTCCTTGAAAGTGTCCTATCAGTTCCCCATTGTAGGCAATGCTGTACGAAGGGGTAGTAATGCATACCCTGACCCAATTGCTGAATACCGCAAGCAAGTTCAGCGCCTTTAGGATATTTAGCAAGAAAGTCCAGTTAACGTTGTCGTAGGCCTTGGATAAGTCTATCTGTAGACATCCTCTGGTTGTCTCACCTTGAATGTGAAAGTTGTCAACTAGCTCTGACGCCAGCAGAACATTTTCACATAGCAATGTCCCTTTTATGAACCCCACTTGATTGTTGTGTACTGCATCGGGTATGACCAACTGAAGTCTTGCTGAGATTAAACGGGTGATGAGCTTATACACCGTGTTGCAGCATGCGACATGTCTGAAACATGAAATGCGATCAGCTCCAGGATCCTTAGGAATCAGTGTTAAGGCAGTGGCACTGAACGTCTTTAAGAGTTGTCCGGTTCTGAAGAATTCTTGGACTGCTTTGATGGTGTTCTGTTTCACTACCGACCATGTCTCCCAAAAGAATTATGCTGAGAACCCATCTGGTCCTGGGGCTTTGTTCTTTGGCATAGAGAACAAGGTGCGAGTGATCTCGTCTTCAGAAGGAATAGTTGTGAGCTTCGCTGCTAGGTCAGAGTTACATCTGAAGGGATGTAAACTTTGGATTTGCTCCACTGAATAAGGGCAGGTCGCTGCACTCTCTGAACCCAAGAGATGCGAATAATAAGCAATGATCATCTCCTTTATCTGAGAGGGGCTCTCTACTCGTTCCCCATTTTGATCCCTGAGGTAAGAAATGAAGTTTTTGGCTTAACGAGCAAGGACCATCCTGTGAAAGAATGCAGTGTTTGCATCTCGCTCTTTGAGCCACCTGATTCTCGATTTCTACGATAAAAAGACTGTAGGGCACTGGCAAAAAAGTCCCACTTCTTCCTCGCCATATGCTCAGCCCTGAACAGCGTAGTGTTGGGAGAGGGTAACAACTGGCCTTGAATACCCTCAAGATGTTGCAGAGCATCCTTGGTTCGTTGTTGGATATTACCAAATCCCAGTCCATTTAATCTTTTGCAACACAGCTTCGCAGCCTTGAGTCGTTCCCCTAGGGAGAAAATGTCTGAACCGATAGCTATTTATTGTTCTCCAAGCAGATGATAGAACCGAGATGTATTGAGGGTGAGTAGATATAAAGGAGAAGTATTTGAAGCACTTCTTTGATCTCTCCGGCTGAGTCTCAATGTTGACTATGCAAGGGGAGTGGTCTGAGTCTCCCGGAGGATCAAAAATTGCATTTGTATCCGGAAACCTAGAGAACCACTCTCCATTTTCTAGAGCTGTGTCGAGTTTCCTGACGATAGGATTACCTTCCTGGTGGTTGGACCACGTGAAGAAGACACCTCGACTGGGAATGTCCTCCAGTCCATTGTCTCTGAAACACTCCTGTATATCCTCCATTCCCCTGAGTGGTAAGGTCGACGGTAGGACAGAGTAATGCTCGTTAGTGCATAAAATCTGATTGAATTCACCGAGCAAAACCCAGGGAGTGGTATTTAGAGGCGAGGACGAAGATAACCAAGAAAGATCCTCCCATAACTCGCGTCTTTCTGATTTCGTATTTCTGTCATAAATGAAAGCGACCGCAAAAGAGGTAGATAAGGTGGGGAGCTTTATACTACAAAGAATCAACTGGTCCGTCTTCATGAAGGTGGTGACTGAAACAGAGGGGTGCCAGACGAGCTAGATTCTTCCCAGCTCTGAGTTGCCGTAATTATTTTCCATCCTCCATCCTGGGAGGGCTGAATTAAATACCGATAAGGCATTAGCCTCCGCGACTCTAGTCTCGAGGAGACAGCCTACCAAAAGGTGATTAGATAAAATCCAAT
The DNA here is from genome assembly GCF_000633955.1 of Camelina sativa. NCBI lineage: Eukaryota > Viridiplantae > Streptophyta > Magnoliopsida > Brassicales > Brassicaceae > Camelina > Camelina sativa. The sequence goes on along the minus strand of NC_025687.1, from coordinate 27,382,826 downwards.
ATTTGACCGTTCTTTGACGACCAGGACTATTAAATCCTCTTACATTCCAACAAAAAACCCTCATTAAACACACAAAAAGGGGAGGGTGGAAAGCAAAGCTTTCACTGATGATGAGCTCCTCCTAAAGCCTCGCTTCTGGAGGGAACCGGAGAACCAGGACCCTTAGAACTGACCTGGGCATGCCACTTCTTTAACTGCTTCTTTTTAATCTTCGAAGACAGCACCTCCCAGTCCGGTGGTAAAGGGAAGTTAGGATCAATACTCTGTAGGATACCTTGTTTTTTGGTGGTTGGATCAGGGGGCTTGAGATGGTTGATCGTCGAGGAGGTTGTGGACAGGATGAGACTGGTCTCACGAGATACCAACAAGTGGCTTAACGGGGCTTTGGGAGGAGTCCCATCCTCTTTCCTTGCCTCCACCCCTGAGGTTCGCGGTTGCTCAGACAAACCGCCTTTCTCCAAGGACCGAATTGGAACGTAGATTTTTGGAGGAGTGCTTTTTGATCGTTTGGAAGAGCGGGATCTCCTACGTCTTGCACTTCGTGGGGAGGTGGGGGGAGCAGCCGTTGGGATGGGGGCACTTGGAACCACTCCTTCACTATCAGAGGGGAGAACAACAGAGGTATGGGTAACCTCTTTAGTACCAGTAGGCACATCCTTCTTGAAAGGAGGAGTCTTCATAAGGGGTTTGGGAGATCTGCTTAAGAGGTGACCATATCTGCCACAATTGACACATTTTGGAGGAGGGCGAGGGTATTCAATGGCTACTTTAACTGAGTTGCCCTGGACATCTCTCACTATGACTGCGGTTGGAAGGGTAGAATCAAGCTTGATGTCTACTTTCACTTTAGTGGCACCAATATTGATGAAACCATGACCAGCTCAACCAAACAGCACGAACCTGAGGAGCAGCTTGAACCAGAGGAAGCACCGGAGGAGCAGCTTGGACCAGAGGAAGCANATTTAGCAATTCTTTCATCCATAGTCTTTGCAAGGACCGGAATTAGAGATATTTTGATGCATGATCATAAATCCAATGGTTGTTTTAGGATGATCTTTGAGGTTGGAGAACAACTAATGGTACACTTGACGAGTAAACAATTTCCAGCTGAAAAGGAGTCCAAATTAATGCCAAGAATTGATGGACCATTCAAAGTGCACAAATGGATCAACAACAATGCCTACCAACTCGACCTCCAAGGTAAGTACAAAGTTAGTGGTAGTTTCAATGTTTCTGATCTTGTTCCTTATTTTGCAGATAATTCGGATTTGAGGTCAAATCCTTTTCAAGTGGGAGAGGATGATGAAACCATGGCCAGCTCAACCAAACAGCACGAACCTGAGGAGCAGCTTGAACCAGAGGAAGCACCGGAGGAGCAGCTTGGACCAGAGGAAGCACCGGAGGAGCAGCTTGTACCAGCGGAAGCATCAAAGGAGCAGCTTGTACCGGAGGAGGCATTGATCATTCCGGTGGGTCCGCTAACAAGGTCCAAAGCCAAGAGGTTCAAACCAAGCCATCCAAGGACTACTCAAGGAGCTGAACAAGAACCAAGAAGACGTGGCTCAAACCACTATGACATTGCTCACAGCTCAAGGTGCTCGGTAAAGGGTAAAATGTTGCTTTGGTGCTCTTTTTCCCTTGGTCAAGTTTTGTCCCATTGAGTTTTCTTGACAAGGTTTTTAATGAGGCCTAAGTAACATTTTCAAGTCTCCTTTGCCAACCCAAGTCGTGGTCCAAGGTCCATTATAAAAGCCTTGGCCCATTTTCTATCTCTTTCTCATTCAAACTTTGCATTTAATGTTTTGTCATTTCCTAGACATCTTGCATGGACTCAACCTTGTTAAGGCTCTTGCAAGACTGTCTAGGATTTTAGTTCCCTTCTCTTCCTCGTCCTCCCTCTTTTCTATTTAAGCACCATGCATCTCTCATTTGTAAATCATCAAACATTTTAATCAAAACTTCTTTTCTACTTGTTTGATCTGAGAAGTGTGTAATATCTTCTCAACTTGTCTTCTTCTTAGTGTGTAATATCTAAGTTGAATTCGAGCCTGAAGTCTAGGAGATTTCCATCTCTCTTGGAAGTTCATTTCAATCCCCTTTTCATCCGCTGCATCATTTCAACCCTTTCACCTTCTTCGTCGATCTTTTGTTTCATCTTCGAACCATTGTTCATCATCTTTCCGTCCGTTCAACTTCAAAATCCTGCGAGTGTGTTCTTGGGAAGCAGATTCCTTACTAGGAGTCTATCAAATATTGAAAGGATCTAGACGAGACTTCTCAGTGTGAAGAGGGTCTCCAATTCCACTGGTGATGACACTGATGCCATCGAGATAATATAGTTGCGGAGGAACATTTTTGAGGATTGCCCACGTTGGGGCATATTGCAGTTCCTCGAGTTCTAGAAGCCCTTCCGGTGACCAGGGATAAACAGAGCATGAGCAATTACCTGCTTGCCAAAAACCGACATCGCTCACCTATTCCCTTGTTACAATAGATGGAATGAAGATGAGAGCCACGGTTTCTGAAATTATTCGCACCGTGATGTTCCCGTAACGTCCCCAGATTGGGTTCAGATCGGAGAAGATTCGGGAGGCTGTGGGGCAAAGGCCTTGAAGCTGGGCGACTACATGGCAGGTTTCTCGTCGGACGGCGTGAAGCCGACCTCCGGCGGAGATTAGGGTTAAGAGTTCTAATCGCCTTTTTTTGTCGCCTCAAGAGAGAGGCTTTCTTCGTTTCTTGATCAATAATTAGGGTTCTTTTTCCGTGTGAGTTTTTCTATTACTAATGCTTTTGTTTTATGATCTGTTCTACTTGATTATTAAACCCGCTATGTGCGTAAATTGTAATCGTGCTCCAAATGATGCCTTTGTAAGGAAAACAAAGAGAAAGAGGACCAAAATTTATTTTTTAAAAATTAAACATGAAGTTCGAAAAACGATGAAGAATACCTAGAAAAGAGGTCTTGAGTTGAGAAAAATGACATTCTTATTACGAAAACTTTACTTTATTTGGCAAGCAATATTACAACTTTTAGCGGTGAATTGAAAGATCCAAAAGTCTGTTTAGATTTATTGTGATATCCCATGTTTTAGGTTTGATCGTGAAGAAAAAAACGCAAAATCATTTTATACTAGGTTATATACTGTGTATGCGTGGATTGTTATATATAATAAATTATGTTAATTAATTAAATTTAATTTAATAATCATAAAAAGCAAAAAAAATCTAAATCTAAATCTAAATCTAAATTTCCTTAGGAAATTTACACTTTTTTTAAAAAAAAATCATACAAATTCATAATATATAACTAATTTAAATATAATCACACATACATTTTTCTTGACTTTCTATGTTTTTATTATTATTGAACTTTGATAATAATTTTATTAGTTTCTCTGATGATTTAAGGTTATAAATAAATGTTAAAATGAAAATTAACTATGATATTTAAATATTAATTTAAGTTTTGCATATAAGCTAACACATAACCTAAAGTATTAAATGAGAGAAACAAAATTATTCTCTATAAAATCATATGAAGTGCAAGCAAAAGTTTAAAATACAATTTTTAAAGATTAATTTTACTTTTAAGTCTCTTTTTTATATTGTTCTCATTTTAATTTATATTGCTAGATATAGTTATAATGTTTTATCTTTGTAGTAAAAGCTAGACAGAAAATAGAATATTATATTGTTTTTTATATAGAGAAATCCTTTTGAAGTACATATTTAAATTAAATAAATATAGCTTAATGATCTTTATATAATTATATGTTTAATCAGAAACTAAATATAATGATGAGTATTCTTCAAAAATGTATTACAATTTTGTTAGAGGTAAGAGAGAGTTAAGAAAAATCGATTTGATATTTCATAATTATATTACAAATTTGTCTTTCCTTAGAAGTTAGAATATTACATATTTTTAAGAATCAAATATATATATATATATATATATATATGAATATGTAACAAATAATCTAACATGTAAAGTAACAAAAGAAGTACATAAAAGCAAGAAGAAATAAAATGGAGAACAGTGTAAAATATATTATTAAACTATTACAATATTATNATATATATATATATATATATATATATATATATATATATATATTAGGATTTGAGATATGATGGAGGCGGATGTAAGAATGTTTATTTACATTACATTTTTCAAAAATTAAATTAGAGGAGTTATAATTATAATTGCTAGGGTATTTAACCGAAAGTGAATGGAGGAAACAAATAATCAATTCATTGTTTATGTAATTTCAGTTACAATTTAGTACTAAAGTATATATTTAAAGTATGAATTAATATATATGATTATATATGTTGTAATTTAGGTTCAATTAAAAATTATTATTATATGTTTAAGAAAGTAAATACCAAATAGACCAGTAAGGAGAGAGTAACTGAAATTAGATAGCATCCGGTTCTCTCAAAGGTCCAACATTTTTTCTGGCAGATAACATCCGGTTCTCTCCCGGTGTTAAAATGGCTTGCTCATCGGGATGCTCGATGCGATACTCTATGCATGCGGTGTGAGTCAGCGGTGGAGACGATAAATTATGCTCTATTCGAGTGCCCTCGATCTCGTAGGATCTGAGATTTTTCTCCGGTCTCCTTATTACCTGATGGTTTTTCCTTTGGTTCAGTTTACACGAATTTAGACTTTTTATTCTGGCGGGCGAGTTCTCAGTCAAGTGGTTCGGACACTTGGTCCCGACTACCATGAATTGTATGGTTAATCTGGAAGGATATGAATAATTTTTTTTTTTCAAGGTATGGACGCAGCGACAATTGATATTACAAATCAGGCGGCGAATGATAAAACTTTGTGGGAGGAGGCGTCATCATATACACTGGGATCCATAGTTACTTTGTCCACTTTGGGATAGATCCTGGAAGGGTTCTGATTCTTTTACGGGTTTGGGTTGGTGTTTTTGTAATAGGGAGGACAAAGCGCTACTTTTGGGAGCAAGATGTCATAGACGAACCCCTTCCCCCCTACATTCTGAGTTACATGATTTGATCTGGGCAATGGAGTCTCTCCTGTTGGCGGGCGTGGACTGTTCCATTTTCGAGACAGACTGTGTAGAGCTAGTGGCGATGGTGCAATCCCCGGATGAGTGGCCCGCTTTTTCCAACTTTCTGGATGGCTTCAGTTTACTCAGATCTTCCATTCCCAAATTCACCCTTCGACGGATTCCACGTACAACAAATGTGAAGGTAGATTTTCTGGCTCGTTCTTCGCGTTCTTTAGTTTCAGAAGTAGCTTTTGTAAACTCTTTCC
>NC_025687.1:27374236-27376617 GCF_000633955.1 Camelina sativa | reverse complement strand
CATCACAAACAAAAATTGAGATGCATGAGTATTGTCATAAACACTCAGTGAGGCAATCCTCCCATCTACTGGGCTATAGCCCAAACATGCAACAAACAAACACAAACAAACCAGGAAAACAAGTGTCAGCCGCCTGCTGACAAATGAGTGTTGACTGACATTGACTGCTGGTTTTTACTGACACAGCCTCTCAGTGTCGATTGACACACCTCCTTGATGTCAATCGACACTCTTCCTCGACCTGGAAACCTCGATCCAACACTCACCAACTCTCCGCACCGTCAACACCTTGGTGTTGACCGACACCCACCTGGTGTCGATCGACATTGACTATGCAAACACGTTCTTCTTGAAGCCGAAAGTTGAATATCTGTTTTATCCATCTCCAATCCGTCCAAAACTCGACTAAAAGCCTTAGGAATCTATAGGAACCATACAACAACCAAAACAAGCAAGAAAACACCACAAAAAAACATAGAACAAGCAAAATAAAGGAGATCTTAGGCTTAGATCAACCATGGTCATGCACTCACTTCTTTTGCAGGAAGATTTGACCCAAAAATGACGAATCCAACACCTTAGGAAGCTTCTCCATCGTTGCTAGCACTAGATCTCCACTCCACATGACAAAATCTCACCATACAAGCCAAAAATCATCAAAAACTCTCAAGAACACTCTCTAAAACTTTTTCTCCTTTTCTTAAACTCTCGAGAATGGCAAATCTCTAAAACTCCACGACCTAGGTCGGTTTTCTTCTTAAATAACCCGGTTTTAAGGTTTCTCTTAAACCAAACCGCACCAAAATGATAATTAAATCAATCATGTTGTAACGGAAAATGGTGGTGTTGACCGACGCCCTCCTTGGTGTCGATCGACAACCACTCCCAAAACTGACACTTCGGTTTGCGGATGTTAAACAGCGAGCCAATCTTGTTTTGGTTGGAAGACGATCGAGGTTTGCAATCCAAATGTTGCAAACATGTTTGGGTATGGGACCTTTGAACCAAACTAAACCATACCATGGAGCTGGGTTTACTTTCGGTCTAAGAGCGGACCATGTTCTTGGTAATGAGAATCATTCACAAATTATATCATGCACTACTCATTCAAAGATTCATCATCAAGGGTATCAATGGGCAAGCTGATGGTTGTTAAATGTGACTGAAGGTTTAGAATTTTATTAGATCTTGGGGGAGCTAGCGTCAAACCATTCTCAGTGAAGGCCTAATGAAATTTGGCATTCAAAGGCACTCTCAAGTTTCTAGGACCATCAGTACCAAGATATTTAATAAGAGGACCATAAGGGGGTCCAATTATCAGACCAAAAACTTGCTTGCTTTTCATTTCCAATTTTACAATGAACAAACTCTTCAACAAGAACTCTGAGCCTCAAAAGGCATCTCCAATACCAGGAATCAGATGTTTTCTCGGGTTGATTCCAGAAATTATTAGTTTTACTCCAATTGTGTCGTTTATGCCAAGCTACCTAGGGAACCACTCTTAGAGAAAAGAAGTCAAATCATCCATAGACATAACGTTCTGTTCCAAGTAGCACAGTCCCCCTTCCTCTTTAGCTAAACAGACTTGAGACCATGCCACCTTTGAGAGCTTTATTGTATATATCCAGCATGCCCACGGAAATCTAGAACAAAGCGATTCTATTTTCCGGATGCATCCTAGAGGGATGAAAGTTGAGAGCCAAAAATTCATTGTGCCTGATATGACTGTTGAGATCAATTGAAGCCTTTCACCTTGCTAGTTACGTCTTTGTTTCACAAGGAAATCTACAAATAATCTGTCCAATTGAAATGTTTTGAACAAATATAAGTTGCCAATTATTTATTATCTATTGATATATTTTTGATGTTTCCAACTTATTGTGTTGCTTCACTGTATTGTATGTGTATATACTCCAAGATCTTTAAGAACCATAACAATTCATATCATATATATAAAAGTAAGGTTTTGGTTTCTCCTTATTGGTTGATTTTCATTTAATGTTTTCTAATTTTTTTATTTTTTATTTGCTATCTAATTGCTTTAAACAATATTTAAGCCCAATAAACACAATACATTTAACTCACACATTAAAATAAAATTATAACTGAAAATAAAATAAATTATGCATTAATAATATTCCACCACTCAATTTTATTCAAACACAATAAATTACTATTGTAACTCCATAATACTAAATGTAACTTCCATCATATCTTATCATATAAATAAACATTCTCTCAATCTCTCATTCTCTCATATTGACATTCTTTTACTATCTCATTTTCATATTCTCTCATTCTCTTCTACAATACCTCAAATCATTTTTCGTTCTTTTTTATTTTTGATTTCTTATTTTTGTTGTATGGGTTGTAAAAAACAA
>NC_025687.1:27364667-27374021 GCF_000633955.1 Camelina sativa | reverse complement strand
TTCTCTCATTCTCTTCCACAATATCTCAAATCATTTTTTGTTTTTTTTTTATGTTTTCAATTTCTTATTTTTGTTGTATGGGTTACAAAAGACCAAATGAAATATCATTGTAATTTTTCAATGCTAAATTTTAATTTTAGAGACTACATGATATATATTTTACATTGTTCTTATTTTAAAAGATTCATCTCCATTATCTAATTTGGATTATTATCTTATAAGTAATCATTCTCTACTCCTCTACCACCAATATCAAATGTTGTTATATCTCATATGTGTTGTAAGAGTTTGATTCTGTATTTTAATTTAGAAAGTATTATATATATATATATATATATATATTTTTTTTTTTTACATTGTTCTATTTTTTAAAGATTCATCTCAATTATCTAATTTGGATTATCATCTTATAGTAATCATTCTCTCCTCCTCTCCCTCTAATATCAAATGTTGTCATATCTCATATTTGTTGTAAGAGTTTGATTCTATATTTTAATTTAGAAAGTATTATATATATTTAACATTGTTTTCAATTTTTATTTTATTTATATAAAAATAAAATTATTTCTTTTATATTTCTTGCCTTTCTAATCTATTCATATTTATTTTTTAAATTTGTATAGTTAAATTTAAATTCACATATGTTTAGTTTTAACAAAAAAATCAACTTTAAACGATCAATGTGTAACATAATATATATAAGCATTTTGTCTTGCAATCACAAGTTCCATTTCCATTGCTTAACTCCATGGTTAAACTATAATATATGTTATCCTATTTGTAGGAACAACAACATACTTATTTAATATATTTAAAAGAGCAGGTGATTAATCGAAATAAACATTTCTCCAAAATTTATAATTCAATCAATGTGAGTGTACTTATGTGACAATCCGTCCCGTGACCCCACTAACCTATCGCTAGCTTGCCCCCATGGACCCAGGCTGGCTCTGCAGGGTATCGATCCTAACCCCTCACTGTGGACAACCAAAAGATCAATTGGTGACAGCTTTTCCTGTGGGAAAGTTGTTAAAGGGTGTGAACTAGGGTTTGAAGAACGCCTGACACACCAATAACCTACTGGTGGATTAGTGATAATCTCCAACAATAATTTTTTTTAATCAATATATTATCTCTACAATTTTTGGTAGGTCAATTTAAAAGCAGAAGAATTTATTAATTTATAAAGATTTTTAACTTAAAAATGTTAATTTATGTAGGTTTTATTGTACTTTTAAACCATGCTACTGACAGAATAATTACACATAATTTAACCACTCTACTACAACTTCATATGAAAAGCCATCTAAATCAAGGGCTTCACCCGCTTTAGGTGATCAAGGCCGGCTGCCATCAAAATTTTTGTGTATACATTTCAGTTATGCAATTTAATATAATTCTATTTTGACATGGGTCGTCTAGTGTGACTTATTTGTTTAATTTTCTCTATTTTGATTACGTTTCATTGTATAACTATTTATGGTATTAGATCAACTTCAATGCTACTAAAAACATTATGTGTATGTGTAGGCAGTTCGTGACAAAGAAAAGAATGAGATGTGTTTTTTGTTTGGTAAGAAGTCACTATGCAAGAATTTTATGCAGTTACTAGGCTAAAGTACAAAGATGATTTTAGTGGTGATTTAGAGAATTGGACAGACGATAATGAGTTTTGGAGTAAATTGCTGAGGGGAGGTGGTATCTTTACCATTCAAAGTTTGATGAAGACCCACCTTGAAGCAGCTCCCGCGTGGGAAAAAAAAAGACATAATTTGGTTTGTGTATGTTTGTATAATTGTTGGGTTGGTAATTGAGAACATCATTATTTTACCCATTTTAGCTATAGTTTTAGTATGCATTTAGGTAGAGCCGGCGCTGACAATTAGTGGGACGCAAGCCCAAAAAAAATTAGGCAAAAAAGAAGCAAAAATAGGTGACATCGAGCCTCAAACCCATTACCTCAGCATCAATATTTACACTTTTTACCAACTGAGCTAAAAGAAATTTTACCAAATTGAGGGCCGAAATATTACTTATCCTAAAAACGGCCGCAAGCACATGCTTCACTTGCTTGGCCTCAAGGCCAGCTCTGCATTTAGGAAGAGTTGGACATGATTTCAAGGCTTTAATATCTATCATCAAGTATTTTAGGTTTCAAGATGATTTTACAGGTTTTATAGCAAAAAAGACCCAAGGACAAGAAAAATACGTTTCAGGACAGATTCACAACTTTACAGTACGGGCTACGTTTGAAAAACTTCCAGAACTCACATTTTGACGTGCTTGGTGTCTATCGAAAGATAAAAGAGTCCTCTTTCTACTAGAAGTGGAATCAAGTCAACCTGATCATTCTTCAGGAAGTTATGACCGGTTTACCGAGACGTGTTATAAACCGACGAGAAGATAAGTTTGAAGCGAAGTGGACTTAAATGACGGCCCGATTAGAAACCATCATGGCAGCCCGACCCAAAGGAGTCACGACGGTCCAGAACCTTCCTACGCCACCCCTTATCCTACACTAAACAATAAAAGTTGTTTTTACCCTTACAAAACCCTAAGCCTTCCAAACCCTATAAATACTCATCTAAACCTAGGGTTTAGTCGTGCACAAATTGGAGCAGCCTAGAGACACGACCAGAGGAGCAGCCAACGACTAGAGCCCTCTCTCGTCCCTCTCTTTGAAGCTTTGAAGATCTACCAAATATTTTCTATTCTATTTGCTTTGTTTTTAGTTTTCTAAAGGAAGAAGATCTTACACTTTGTTTGACAATCATTGAAGTAATATCTAAAACCCCTTTGCCTATTTATTCTTTTATGTTTATGAATTGTTTAAACCTTGCTTTGATGATTCCCTTAAAAATGCTAGAGTAGTTTTCTAATTGGGTTAAAGGGATAATTACGGGGGGGGGATGATCTTAGTTTAGGTGACAATTTTTAGGGTTTGTTAGATTTAAATTCTTTTTATTCTATACATTAATTCTAAGTATTTGTTTAATGCTTTAAGTTAGCCTCATGAACTAACTATGATCTAAAGTGTGTGTACGTCGCCAAAAACTTGCATATGTGCTTGACCTAGCTAAGATGTGTGTCGTGTCATAGGAATCACATACCACTTCCTTATGGAACTTCATGGATTAGAATCGAACCTGTTTTAAATGCTTAGATCTATGCGTCGTTGCCTGCGATAGTTTGAGTAACGTAGTATAGGGATCTTAAACGGTTAGCTTGTGATCTATAAGTTAATGGTTCATTCGTGTTTCGTAGTCCGAGTCTTAGATAAACAAATTAACCCTAAACTTTCCTAGATAGATAGATCATTGATTCCTGCAATTCCCCTTGATGTCATACGCTTGTCTTATTTATTTTATTTGCTTTATTTTCATTTATTTGCTTACTTACGACCGTGACAACCAAAACCCCATTTTTATTGAGTCCTAGCCTTACATCTCTTTTGATGGATTCTCTAAAAAACAACTCTCTCTCTGTGGGATCGATCCTTAAATACTACTACCGATTAGCTGTGCACTTTCAGCCGTCGTGTAGTCTTTTTAAGGTAAAAGATTTTGAAGCGAAATATCATACGCATCAGTAATGGCAAAAAATGAGAAGAACATACATTAAGCTGGTCATGGATCTTGAGAAGGTCATGGATCTTGTAGCTTTTGACCATTTAGTTAACTCTATTATGGAAGCAAGCAGAAAACTGAAGAACCCCATAAGTTATATCCTCAATGGTTTCTTCAAGTTAGGGTTATGGAAGCGATTCCTTTCATTGGAGAACTGTTGGGAGAGAAGATTGACAAGGAGATTACAGTTCCTCGATGTTCTAATTGGAAAGGTGCTGCAAAAGTATCCTACGATGAACTTATCCTTGTAAAAAAATCAATTGGAAAAAATGTTAGTTGACTACTATTCATTCTTTAATTATCTCCCTTATATTTGAATTTGTTGATTTTTTTTGTAATTGAAAAACAAACTGAATGTATGTTGAATTTGTTTTTTTTTTGGCAGGATGTAGTTTATCCATACATTTCCTCCACCAGAAACTATGATGTCTAGCTTGAAGAAGAGGAAGAAGAAGCAAGCTGATCATGGAGCAGAGACACGGAAAAATATGCTGCTATGTCAGCGAGCATCAACTTCACATTGTTCTTGTAGAGAAGAAATGAAGCGTTTCTTTAAGGAAGTGTTAGACTTTTCTTTTAAGATCTTTATAGAGACCTTTGGGGAGCGATTGCAAACATTGGAGATATATGTATCAGAAATCAAGGCCTTGATATTCGGAATAAAAAGATACGACTTCGAAACCATCCAGACCAGCAGAAGTGAATCCCAGTCCTGTAGAAATGAATCATAGTCCAACACAAGTGAAGCCCAAAACTTCGGTACGTAAGAAATAGCTCAATGCATGGTTCGATCTAATTATATTGTAATCTTTGTGTGGTCTTTCCCTTTTGTTGTATTTTGTTTGTACGTGTATGTTGTAATTGTAAAATAATACGTTTTAACTTATGTGTTGTAAACTTTAACTTCTGCGTTTTTTTTTTTGACAGGTTGAAACGTTTGTATTTGATAATCTGTTTACTCCGCCTCTTGAGATAGACCTTAATTTAGATTCACAAGACTACCTAAAGAAAACAATAGGACACTTATCTCAAAAGTCAGCTGTATCCAGATTTGATCTTACACCGAGTCCCCAAAAACACGGGTAGAAATGATCTTGATGCGGTATTGACGTTTGTTGCTGATTATGTATGGAATGCTTTTGAAGAGTGGAGTATGAATTTCGAGTACGTCATTCAATTATTTTTCCATACATTTTATGATTTACCAATGAATTTCCTACTTGATTATTTTTCTTACAATTGTTTTACATTTACAGAAACCTTAAACTGGGTCCAACTATACTTGATCGAGAATTGTTTGACCGAGTCATGATGGGCAACAAATGGCTTCTTTCTTGATGTTTTCATCGTTTATCAAAGCGAAAGGTAAATTAAGCATGTAACACTCGATATACTTCAGGGCGTAAACTCCACAATCACAATTTGAGCGATTTAATTTAGGTGGCATACAAACCTCGATGATCTCGTATTGAGTCAACAACGGAGCTTTCCCATCAATCTTTCTGTAAATTTCCTTCATAAGACGAGGGATGATGTGTGTGAATGATTCAACGTGCCCGTTGTGATATTGATTACAATCGAAGACTTCACTAGTTCTTAAGATGAAGTTAATGCAAACTGAGATCCAATGATTACCGTTAACGAAGACCAGAGCATAAATTTTGTCGAAATCTACAGCCCAACTTTATCCCGTCTTTCCAACTTTTTCCCGTCTTTCCATGAGATGTCAATTCACCTTTGGCATAGCCTAACAAATGTTTATTCCTCTTGTGCCTTCGTCCTGCCAATCTAAACTTGAAGTACTCGCTTTTGACGTGCATGCTAAACTGACAATTCATGAAACCAATACGATCTAACTTTAGGTGGCCTAAAGATGTATGCTCCCAAAATATATACATCATTGCATCCATTTCTTGAAAATATTTAATTCTTAACAAAATCATGTTTGTCCAACTTAAAGAATATAAAATATGTTCACATAAATATGATTTTTAAAAAGATTGATACGTACTTCATTGAAGATGGCAGTTAATCTTTGGATAACAACAAAATATCATGTGCTTATTGATCGAATGGAGATGTATGATCCTCCAGTGTATTCTTCTGAGTTTGTAAACCTTTGTTGAATATTTCAGTTTCTTTACACTTTTATTTTTCATTAGTTGTGAGACTTTGCGACTGGAAGTTTATGATCCCCCTCTAATGAATTTTGTGTTTATAATGGTTGATTAGTACATAAGGTCTGCTTTATTTTTAAATTTTGGATTTCATGAATCTGATCACACATAAATATACTTGTATACAACTGATGAACTTTTGCTTTTACACATAGCACAAAAGTATATTACGATCGACAAAAAGATCGACCAGTTTCTCCAGCTGCGACCTATTGGATTAACAGTTTCCTCATATTGTGATCTCCCAGCGGTAGTGGTATACACATCATCAACGTAAGGATATAGATCCTTGCCAATTTCAATAACTCCTTTTATAGCATGCCTACAAGGAATTTTTCCTATGCTGAACTTGCCACATGAAAATGTTCTTTTTTCTAAGTCAACAACGTAGTCTACTCGGTTACCTTTAACCTGCAATATGTATCTGGCAATCAAATAACCGTTCATAAATTTACCTTTCTCTATTCTTCTTGAAATATTTTTCTCCATCTCAACAGTTAAAGGATCTTTATGCTTTGCACTAACTCTCTACTCTCATAAAACCAGCGTGTCAATATTTCTGTGATGTTGTCTAACAAAGGAATTATTGGATACTCTCTGGGTGATCTCAGAGCTGCATTGATTGACTCAGCCGCATTATTGGTGTTAATGTCATATCTATAACCCGGAAAATGACAGCGAGCCCATTTTCTCACATCGGCATCCTCTAGATAACTTGCAATTCCAGGACTAATATTGTTAATTCGTGCAAACTCTTTCTCAAACTCAGCAACTCTATAAGCTTTTGACGCTTTTGCAACCATAACAGCGACAACACTTCCCTTATTATGTGTTATCATATTACTAATCAAGTAGTGGATGCAAATACCATGTGTAGCCAATGGGTAGATGTTTCCAATTGATTTAGCAATTGATGTATGTCTATCTGACACAAATGATAAACCTTCTTCATCCGTTATAACCATCTTAACTTGCATAAAAAACCACTCCCATGAACAATCATTCTCAGAATCAGCATTTCCAAATGTGATTGGATACAAATTGTAGTTACCATATACAGTTGCAGCAACTAGTAGAACTCCTTTTTATTTGTTCATCAAAATGTTCCATCAACTACTATCACTTTCCACATTGCCTTGTAGAACTCTCTTCTTGAGTGACCAAAAGAATTAAAAAGATATTTGAATCTTCCATCAAAGTCAATTTCATAATTTGTGTACGTACCATGATTCGCTTCTTGTAGCATGTGCAAGTATTTTGGTATCTTAGCATAACTTTTTCCCAGAATTCCTCTAACTTCGTTAACTGCATACTCTCGTGACTCTCAAGCTTGGGATTATGTTAGCTCGCAGCCGTACCTTGTACGAATAATATTAATTATATCATTCGGTTTAGGACCTTCCTTCACACCCTCATAGTTTTGCATAATGTGATGTCTAATTGTTCTTGCAGATGGTGTCCTAAAAAATGAGGTTTTTTTTGAAGGAGCACATGTATGGTTACCCACAAACTTGTTGATTTTGAAATATGTAGACGGTTGTAAATACTCAGCCCGAAGACTCCATTTACAAGCACTATAAATACAGCGTATAAACCACCATTTCTTATCAGATTTTGTAATCATGTAGTCGCACTTATACTTCATCGCGTACATTTCCATTGTAGCATGTAAAGCTTCCTTACTGCTGAAATATTCCCCCTTTTTTAGAATTGAATCTTCCAACTGCGAACCAGCAACATCACCAAGATTAGCATCATCAAGCTTTTCTAATAAACATCATTCAACTTGTGTGAATTCCTTGAAATAGCTGCTGGTTTTTCATGGTTAACTACCACATCGTAACCATCACTTATATCATGTGGGTCCTTATTCAAATCGAACTAGACTTTACTCCTATGATCATCAACTATTCCTTTGAACGTAACACATAATCAAATCATATTGTTCCTTTTCAGATAAGGAAGAAAATTTATCATTCCTCTATCATTTATCAAAACAACGGGAGGAGAATCAACTTTAACCTCTGTGGGTAAATAACTGAATTCCACATCAAACATACTTCTTTATTTCATAGTCTTCTAAAACAATAACCTTCAACTCTTCAAGAGATGTAGTGGATTGCAAAGTCAGCAATCTCGCACGTTTTTCTTCATCATCAATAAATCTCCACTCCTTGTTGGCATCCAATCTCCATACACCACAAGTAATGTAGATTTTCATCATAATCAGGTAAATGAAAATCTCATGGAAGGGGAAGATAAAGAAAAGCTGGTGGAAGGTGGAAGAGAGGAAAAACAATCGATCACGTTAAGTTAAGTTATGAGATAAAATTCGATTTTTGTGTTTTGTTTTTCTTCTAAATAAATCAGAATATACATTCTAAAATATATTAGAACATATCTAAACAATAAATACTTAATCTTAACCATTTATTAAGATTATTTAAAATATATTTACTTTCCTTAATTCTTTTATTTTTCTTTATAGTTCTATGGTATTCTAAGTTTTACAGATT
Source organism: Camelina sativa (assembly GCF_000633955.1). Classification (NCBI taxonomy): domain Eukaryota; kingdom Viridiplantae; phylum Streptophyta; class Magnoliopsida; order Brassicales; family Brassicaceae; genus Camelina; species Camelina sativa. The sequence continues at coordinate 27,365,702 of NC_025687.1, read as the reverse complement.
ATAAATTATAAATTATTTATAATATATCTTCTACTTCTTTTAGAATACAGGGTAAAACATGGAACATATATTCTGAATTATGTAGAATAGAGTAAAATGTAGAATACATATACTTAATTTTGTAGAACATACAAAATTCAGTATTCTGAAGTTTGTAGAACAAATTTTAGTTTTTAGAAAATAATTTCCTTCTAAAATTTGTAGAACATGTACAAACTATAGAATGAATAATTTAAATGTTTCAGAACTGTGAAAAATCGTAGAAAATGTTTTCTGAACATTTTAGATCAGAAATCATCAATATAAAAAACTGATTTTTGACACCAAAACAATTAAAAAAAAAATTATTCGAGGTTGTTTACTAACATGGTTTTTTCTGGTTTATTTTTGTTTAAACTCTTTAAAACTTCACAATATCTATTTGTAGGGGTATTTTCGTTATAATTGACAATCTTCAAAAAAAAAAAAGTGTAAATGGACAAACTGTTAAAAAAACTGCCTTTATTTTCAATTTTTCCATATTAATATTTAACCAAACTTATAATCGGTTTTAGTTATTTGAAGTACAACAACAACGATATTTGTTGTCATGATAATCGAGCATGCATAAACCAGTAGTTTCATGTGAGAATTCAGGCGGTCCACATCGACTCTTACATTCTCTGCTGAATTGGCATAGACCTCTGTAAACACACTCTTCTTGTCCGATTTGTTTTGTATTCAATACTGTTAATCGTCAAAAAAATCAGTAATATTAGTTTACTATATTTTCCGTGAGAAAATATGTATTGTTTTACAAAACACTGTCTATCTCTATGTGGGTGTTATAATGCAAATTTCTTGGAAATGGGTACAAAGAAAGATTAAAGTCAAAGAAGAAAAGTATAAATAACTAAAACTGAGAAAATAATTTTACAACAGAACCAAAAAACAAACCAAGAGAAGAAAATCTATTTACTCTTTGACTGGCAAATAATGAGGAGAGAATATGTGATGAGAAATATTCCAAGTTGAAACTTTGAGAAAGCCATCTTA
>NC_025687.1:27347619-27364639 GCF_000633955.1 Camelina sativa | reverse complement strand
GGGGGGGGGGGGGGATATCATTAAAAAGGATATGCCTATCTTATAGTATCTTCTAAAAGTTTCTTTTACATTTTGACATATGGCTATTGCAGAGTTGATAACTTTCCAAATAACTTATTCAACAAAAAATCCAATAAAACACATTTAATCATATAAATGTATTTTAATTGCAGCATTTTTTGCTCAAAAATATGTTTTTGGAAAGATTTACCATTAAATGTCATTAAATGCTTATGTTAATATCCAAACAAGTTTAGTTAATTCTCTCTACTATCCTTATAACCAAACACAATTAAATATTTTAAATATTTGTATATATAATATTCTAAAATTAATATAGATATTTAGAAGATTTATTCCAGATTTAAAAAAAAAAAATTCTCCTATCATTTCTTTTTGATTTTAAATTTTAAATGTAGTCAATCATCATAATCATCTATATATACATTTTTGGAGACAATTATAAAATAAATCCTAAAGTGGGCACTTATTTACATGTATGCCATTGACATTAAATAATTAATCTAATAAACACAATTAATTCTAATTATATTTGATTTTTTATAGAAACTAAGTGTTTTAAAAGGTAACAAACATAATTGTAAATGTATACAGATTTTATTTATTATTTTATAAGGAGGTGAGTGAAGAGGTATTGTTCTTTAAAATTTGAAAAACTGATTTGATAAAAGTGACTTTTAGCCTCATATACTATATTTTATTTTCACGGGTTTCGTATGATGAGTTTTTGCGGATTAAAAATCTTTGAACATGTTGCGTGATCCGCCTAGGATGACGGGTGTGGACTATAGAACCAACACTAAAACTATTAGTTTATTTCATATACTATAGATATGTACTCATAGTTTGGAAAATTAACTTATAAATTATATAGTATTTGAACTACAAAATATTACACATACTACAACATATTCTTAATATTCCAAAAAATAAATAATAATATACACATAAAAATATACACTAACATACCATATAGGCATATACCTCTATGTAATTATAGAAAACAAAACTAAGTGTTTTAAAATTTTATATTCTATATAATAAAAAATTTAATGTAATTAGGTTATAAACTGTATAAAACGTAAGAAGAAGAAAAATTATTCTAAATAAAATGATAAATTAATTAGATAAAATTTAATTAATTTGGAATTTGAAAACTAAATAAATTAAAAATTATTATTTAAAATATTTAATTTATGGTTTAGTCCCGCGGTGTACCGCGGGTGAAAACCTAGTATAATACATAAAGTTAATAAAAATAAATCTTTTTCTGCATACATTATGATTTGAATTTTTTTAAACGATTACTCAAATAATATAAAAATGTGTGTTTAACGTATATATATATATATATATATATATATATATATATAGTATTGTAACACCCGCAAACCATTTTTGGTATTTTGGTGAGGGTGTCAGTCGTCACCGGTTGCAGACGGATTGATCGGTTCCATTTTAATCGTCCGGTTTGCGTGGTTGGTTTAGGAAAAGCCCTGAACCCGAGTTTAAAAGGGGAACTCGACCTTTCTCTTCCCTTTTAGCCATTTTTGACAAAGAGACAGAGAGAAGAAGGAGATATTGTTTGTGAGAGAGGTGTGTGAGATTTCAAGGAGTTTTCGGTGAGATCTTGTTGTGGGAGTGAAGATCCAGGGCTAGGAACGTGTTAGAATGTTGCTGGGAGTGTGGGATTCGTCATTGTTGGTCAGAAATTTTCTGCAAAGAGATGAGTGCATGACCATGGCTTATCTAAGCTAAGATCTCTAGTTTTTCTGTGATATGATGCTTATGTGATTGTTTCCTTTGAGTTTTCTTTGGTTTTCGTGGCTGTTATGGCTGGGTTTTGTTGCTGTGGAAGCATGGAGCGGATTGGAGAAGCTTGGAGGCAAGATTTGGAGTTTCTTATCGAAGGGAATTGATGCTCGACATCGGTGTCGATCGACACTGGTTGGGGTGTCGGTCGACACCAACGCGAGGACGGCTCAACAACTTTGGCGAGTGTCGATCGACACCATGTGCAGGTGTTGGTCGACACAAACTAGGGTTTCAGGAATGTGTCGAGCATGGGGTCGGTCGACACTAGGCTGTCAGTATCGATCGACACCATCTGGTGTCGGTCGACATCCTTCCTCAGTTGCTACGGATGATGCAATGTTTTGTTTAATGACTGGTTTGTTTTATTGATTGTTGTTTGTGGCATGTAGAGATCTTATTGCTTGTGTGTATAGCTCAGTAGATGGGAGGATTGCCTCACTGAGTGTTTATCAAATACTCATGCATCTCAATTTGTGTTTGTGGTGCAGATAAATGCAAAGTGTGATCGTGGAATCAAGGCAATGAAGAGGAGGATGTTCTAAGGACTCGATTGGTTGTTGTCTGGCTTTGCTAGGTTGCAAGAGTTGGGTCATTAGAACGTTGTAGGGTTGCTGGTTCTATGATTCATGTTGTTTGGTTATTGGTATTGTTATACTTGATTATTGGTCATTTATTTATTGGATAATGATTGGTTTATTGTTTTGGTTTATGTTATCCGCGGTTGTTTGTTGTGGTTAGGTGGCTAGTGGGAATGGGACTACTAGTTATAGAGTATTTATTATTATTATTATTATTTCTTATTTCAAAACGGGTCGGGTCGTTTCAAGTAAATTTACCGTAAATAGTAAATTATAAAATTTTATGAAGTTTATAATTTATAACTGATATATCTAAACTTAATAAAAAGTAAAATTATATATATTTAAACATATTAAATTTTCAAAATAACACAAACAAATTATATTACCTAACGGGTAGATGACATGTCAAGATTGAATTGATAATACTAAAAAATAAAATATCATTAATATGATACTTCAATACGGGTTAAATCCTCATTTTACTATTTTAACAATATTAATATAAAATATGTCATCAAATTGATTTAATTAAGGTTGTATTAAACAAAAATTGTTGTGCGCATACTGCAGATTATGTACTAGATCATTAAAATTAACAAAATTTGAATTAAAATAATACATTAACAAAAAAATATAAAAAATTGCCTCGCGGTATACCGCGGGTCATAATCTAGTATATATATATATAAAGTTATATTTCCAATTAAACCATAAATAAGAAATTTGTTCAAAAAAACACCATAAATAAGACGTTTAATCATATACATTAAAATCAAACTTTAATATAAAACAAAGATATATTTCCAATTAAACCATAAATAATACATATTTTGTCATATACATTTAACTCAAAATTTATATATAACTGAAGAAATTATTTCCAATTCAATCACAAATAAAAGACATTCGATCATATAAATTTAACTCACACTTAAATATAAAACTGAAAAATTATTTCCAACTAAACCATAAAGAAAAAACTTTTAATCATATAATCTTATATAATAAAGTAGAGTGTCTTCTAAAACTTTTTTCCACAGCTTGACATTAGAGCTGACACCGGTCCAAAAAACTTATTCAACAAAAAATCCAATAAAACACATTTAATCATATACATGTAACTCACACTTTATATTATATAATAAAGTAGAGTGCTTTCTAAAACTTTCTTTCACAGTTTGACATGTGGCTATTGTAGAGCTCATACCTGTCCAAAAAACTTATTCAACAAAAAATCTAATAAAACACATTTAATCATATACATGTAACTCACACTTTAAATATAAAAGAAAAAAGTAATATTTCCAATTAAACCATAAATAAAATAAATATATCTTATTTATGGTTTAGTTGTGAATATAACTTTTTGCTTTATATTTAAGGGACACTTGCAAAATTAGACTACAAACTTGAGTCAATTGCAATGTTAGACCCCTCTTTTTCTCTCTCTAACATTTGCCACTTTTTTCCTATTAAATCCCTATCCATTCATTGTATTCACAAAAATGCCATATCCTCATCTTCTTCTTTTATTTACGGTTGTGCCACCTCCATCAATTTTCCAACAACCATGAACAACTAAATTTGAAGCTCTTAAAGCTTCAACAACCTGAATTTGTAAGCTTAAATAACACCCAATGCTATGAGAACTTCATTTTCTTCCATCTGCTCTCCATTTTAATCCAAGAAAATTTGCAAGTGCATTCATCTTGTTATATGTCATGATTCTTGGATAGTGATTAAACTGGTGCTGGGTTTCTTCCGTGGTGACTAAAGACGACGTCCTCCGTGCTTGACATTGCGAAACAACCACCGAAAAGGTTATTCTCCGGTAGATTTCGTGATTTTCCTTTATTTTTTTGCGAAATTAGACTTCATTTGTTAGTCTAACCGTCATAATATCATGTAAAGTCTACTATGTGGTCAATTTTGCAATTAAAAATTTATCGAGTTTCGAGCCCGTAGACTGAAATTTCAGTCTCCTTAATTTCATTTGAAAACAAAAAAATATGGTTCAGACTGCATTATAATCTTTCTGTCGGATACTTCGTTTCCAGTCTACTAAGGTATATTTTTGCAATTGACCAAATTCTTGACTTTTTAGTTATGACTGCCGGACGAAGTCTTCTTCCGATAATAAAAGAGTAGACTTCTATAGTGGCTATTTTTGGATTTGACCAAAATATAAAAATATTGATCGTAATATTATTGATATTAAATTAATTAGTTAACTGTAAAAGAAGTCTACTAGTTAAAATATTAAAATGTTGGTCAACCCCAAAAATGACCACGGGAGACTGCAAACGAAGTCAACATTCTTGGAGACTTCGTACGTAGTCTACTTGGCAAAAGTCAAACTTGGTCAATTGCAAAACTAACTACAACGAAGTTTACTTTATCTAGTTGACGGATAGATGAAGTCTACTTGTTAGCTAGAAGTCTACTACAAAGCCAATGGTTTGATCAATTGCAAAAATAACCAGAGTAGACTGTAATCGAACTTAACTTGTTGAAACTTTCTAAGAAGTCTACTTTGTTATATGTTTTTAATTACAAAACTGACCAAAAAATTAACAAAGGAAGACAACAAAAGAATTCAACTATCCTAGTAGACTTCATACGGTGTCTGCTTTATTAAATTGTAATTACAAAAATAGACCACACAAAATAGACTTCAAGGGAAGTATCTTTATAGAGGCTAGTTTATGTCTACAATGTTGATATCAACATGAAGTCGTCATAATTTGAAAACCAATTTATTGCAAATTGGTGAATAATTTTTAAGATTTTTTTGTTGTGTTCTTTGATATATGTTATGTACTTGCTTCTATATGTTTTTGACATGATTATATATTACACATGTGGAGAAATCAAGTTTTTGGTTTTCTTAGGCAGTAAGATCATTAACTTAGACTTATTTTGGAAGTCAACGTGTTGGAGTTCTGTGTGAAGTCTGTATAATTGAAAAAGTCTTTAATCGTCTTTTTTTTCTTTTCTTTCTGCGTTCTTATCTATTTTTCAACTCTACAAGAACCGATTATTGGTTGGTTTGTTTGGTTTTGTTTGTATTTGGAAAAATTAAAAAGAAAGAAACTTTTACCAGGATTAGAATATTGTGCTAACATGATTAACTCATTTACCTTGAGTATGTAAGCTGAAGAAACAAAATAGACCACTAACAACTAGACATGTGTGGAAGATGGTGATACTCCTCTGGCTTATTCGGTGGAAGAAGAGAACACGTCGAGGCAATAAAGAGAAGTGGGAGTGATTCGATGTCGATTACTTGGGATTCTAGAAATGGCCCATCACCTCTCGCTACCTCAAACTCAAAACCCCGGTACCACAACCCAATGTGTAAACGTACCTTTTTTCTCCACTTTTAGTATTTTGTTTCATATGGTATGCTTTACTTTCTATATGGTTGTTTTTGTATTTGATTTCATAAAAGATTAACAATGTTTTTGTATTAACTCAACATACTCTAACTAACTAATCATTAAATCAAGATATTTTCTAAACAATAACTTGTTTATATTGTTAAAAAAAAAACAAATGACATGATTTTTTAGAAAAGTAACACTTCTACTAGCTCCTTCCCATGGCAGCAGGACTCTCAACAATCCCGTAACACTCAAACCACTTACCCGTTATTCTTTCTCTTCAAACCAACCTATCTCCACGACTCAACAGCTTTAAACGGAGAAAGATTCTCACCGTTTGTTTCGTCGTTGAAGAACGGAAACAGAGCTTTCCCATGGACGAGGACAAACCAGAACATAATATTAATAAATTACAATGTTTCCGGTAGACTACTATACTACTCACAAGTTACTGAGATCATGTCGCCACATTTACTTGGATATGCTTTTGATAGCATATGAGGCTCAGTTGCAGGTGTGATTGTAGCTACCTTCCAAGATTCATCTCCCTCGAAGCTTAGACTAGAAGCAGAACAAAAATATATATATGGATGAGTAACAAGAGTAGAGACAAACTTAAAAACATGATGAAAACCAAGTTGGGAAACCGTCTTAAATCCCTAACCACAAATAATTCATAAATTTGTCCTATACTTAACTTGAAATGCAGAGTGCTTGCTAAAATTAAGCTAGTCGGCCATAAACAACAATCTTACCGTACCAATGTCAGCCTTCCATTAAGCTCAACAACAATCTCACCAGACATGTGGTCATCAACATATTCAAGCTCGCCGATGTAACCTAAAAAATCAAAACACAAAGTATCATCATTACACTTGAAACAGTATATATGAAAGCAAGTAACCGAGTCATAGCTACTAGCTCTGCAAAAATCACCATAGCTACTATATCAAAGTATGAAACTTTCATTGGAATAGTGAACATGTTTCATTAGTTGTAGATGATGATTAGAGACAAAAAAAAGGTTTCACCTTTAGGAGGACAAGTAACATCACCAAGTTGTTTTAGGATGATCCACAGGGCCTGAAACAAACATATGTAACGAGACGTCAAAAAATCAAACGAGTAAGTAAGGAAAGAAGAAACAAATTCAAGTATCGGGACTTATACTTACACATGGCATAATAAGTGTGTTGTCCACGGTTCTGCGATAACTTTGCCACACAAGCTACATCATCATTCAATAACATCCACATCTGAATAAAGGATTTAACTTCAAACAAGTTAAGAAAAGGAAGAAAAAAAACAGGAATTTGAGATCAGTTACTTACATGGAGATTAAGAAAAAAGAATATTAATTTTCGATTCCATCGTTCACCTCTCATATTGTAAAGAAAGCAAAAAAAAAATATATATATATAAGTCACTCATTCCGATCTAAATCGTAACAATGGAAAAAAAAAACAAACTTTCGGATTTGTTAACTCACTCTGTTGTCAGTGGAGCGTAACTTGAAGATCTGGTAAGACCGTGTTGAACGAGTTGGGGCTCTGTCAGACAGACAATCAAGCATCCATCAGGTTGCCTATATAAGAAATAAACAAATCAATTAAAAAATACAAACTTGAAGATCTGGGAAGACCGTGTTAAATGAGTCGTTGTTCCAGGTATGTGTGGTGCCTGGAAGAAGGCGTGGATGCCCCGTAAGAAGGCATCGGTCACAGTCTCAATCTCAGATCCAGAATCTGAATCGGAGAGAAGCGGACGGTTGATATCTAAAAGGTTGATATCTACACCATGTTTGACAGAGAGAAGAGCTGTAGATGACGAAGATGAAGAAGAAAGGTGATTATGATGAGAGACAGAGAAATTTTTGGTTTTAGAATCGCTTATCGCCAGAGATAGAGAGGCGGAAGGTGGAAGAGGAAGAAATGAAAGTGACTAGGATTTGGGTTAGTGAAAATTAGGTATATATAACTCGGTTATGCTTCGCCGAACCGAACCGAATCGGTAACTGAATTACCAAATTAATTTCGCCGATCGGTTTGTTGATCCTCTCACAGTTGTTGCCGAAAACCGAACATCTTGGTTTAATCGGTTCGGTTCTCTTGGTTCTGACCGAACGCCCAGGAATTAATAGTTGATGGCATAACAAAGTCAACCTCCAATAGTCTATAGAGAAGTCTACTTAATCAAACCCTAAATCAAATAATTTTAACATCAGCCTTTTCTCCATTAATTTGACTCGTTTATATGTAAATTTATCTTATTTCAATGCAGAAAGTCTATGTGGTTATTATTTAGTCCATAGGTTTATTAAATTATTTTTTATAATTTTTTAATTAAAATTTAAACTATAATTAAGGAGTAGACATATTGTTATGTCTTCTAGTTGACGTTAATTTGCAGACTTCCTCCGGGTTACATCTGTCATTTTGGCTTCTTATTTTTTGTTTGGTCATAAGGGAGTCAACTGTAATTTCAGTACCCTTAGTGATTATGTTTCTTAAATATTGAATATATGGTCTAATATTGCATTCAAAGCCAAATAAAGTTATACAAAATGCAATTGTCCCTATATTTAAAGTGTGAGTTACATTTATATGATTAAATGTGTTTTATTGGATTTTTGGTTGGATAAGTATTATGGACAGATGTCAGCTCTACAATAGCCACATGTCAAGCTGTGGAAGAAAGTTTTAGAAGACACTCTACTTTAGGGAAAATCACGTTTTAAACCTTGAAAGTATCACTAGGTAGCACTGTAAACCTCGAGAGAAATTCACTAATACTATAAACCTTTAAAATAATGTTACTAACACTTTAAACCTTTAAAGTAATTTTACTAACATTTTAAACCTTAAAACTAACTTTCATTTTTGTAACGCCAACGGAATAATAATATCCGTTAACGCAAAATAGTTATACTATATTAGTTTAATTTAAATTTGAATTAGTTTTCGTTTTTATAAATAAATAAATAAAAAAAAGAAAAAATTTGTGTTCATCTTCAATGTAGACAAAAATGTTACGGCGTTATTCTTCACATTATTAATCCTTTTAATAAATGCATATCCACTAGATTCTAATTCAAATCGATTGACTTTGCATTAGAAACTAATGAATCTTCTAAATATGTTGCTGTGTTCAATTTTACATTTGTCAAATGTTTTAACCTTACCTCTGATTCTTCATTTTTTTTTGCTTTGATGTATTTTTAATTTTTTTATCAATCATAATAAATAATTAAATTTAATTTAATTAAAGAAACAAGTATTTAAATCAAACGAGTATAGTTTAACTATTTCACGTTGACGGATATTACTGTTATGTCATCTTTCATGGTGATGCAAATAGAAAAGTCAGTTTTAAGGTTTAAAGTGTTAGTGAAATCATTTTTAAGGTTTATAGTGTTAGTGAAAAAAATTCAAAGGTTAAAATGCTACTCAATGACATTTTGAAGGTTTAAAATGTGATTTTCCCTCTCTACTTTAGTATATAACATTTTAATCATTTTAGTTATTTCTATATTTTTTAATTAACAACTAAAATATTTGTCTAATTGTAAAGAGATACATGGTAAATGAGATTCTCAAACAGCTCTCAAAGTTTCTCATTTGAAAAACATTAAGAAAAGTATCTCATTTTCGCTCACTTTTTTATAACTTTTATCATTTACTTCATGAGACTTTTTGAGAAATCAGCAATACACATGCTCATAGTGTTCTATGTTTAAGCATGACGCATGTATGCTCTTACTAATGTCCTCTCTGTTTCGTTTTACGTCTATTTTCACCTTCTAATTCTTTATGAACTCAAAACAACAATATCATAGTTTTTCTTCCTCATGTGTAAAGAACAAAAGTCAACAATATTCAGATGCGATTTAGTACTATAAGCCTCTCTTTTATTTCAGTGTTGAGTTCGATATAATGATAACAAACAATATGATAGTAAGTTGAAAGATTTCCTTCATACGTTCCACAACGACGTGTACTATTTTTTTTTGGGTTCAAGACGACGTGTACTCTTGATTGTCGATCAACACATTCAAAATTACAAATAACAAGATTACTAGGCGCAATAATAATATAAAAAAGAATTAATAGAACGAAAAAAAAAAGAAGGAAAGAGGTATAGAGATCTCTCTCAATCTCTTATTCGATCGTCACTCTCGTCCAAAAATCTATCAAAGCATATATGTATAGTATTACTATTAATATAGACATACGTGTAAATATTTGTAAAACCTCATAACCAGTCTTCGCTACTTGTTCTGAGTAGGATTTGCGCCACTACGTGGAATCTTCCGGAGGCTAGGATCTATTTGATCGAACGGGTTCATTTTGGGGTGATTCCGAAATACTCGAGAAGATGATGACCCGGTTAGTACTGTTGTAGATTCGGGAACCGGTCGACCCGAGAAAGCTGAAATAACAAGAGTTAATAGCACAATAGCAATAAGTTTCCAAGCTTCTTTCATGGCGGCTCCTAGCTAGCTAGTGAAGATAAGTCTTTAGGGTTTAGTTATGGTATCGATTTCAAGAGATATTTATATGACCTCATACTTAACATACTTTATTGTATAATGTTTCTCTCGAGCTTTTACATTTACATCGTCGTCGATATTTTATTATGATCTTACGAATTGTCTAAGTGGGATCATGTGCTCTTCTTTTTGACTACCCTCGTTGCCAATTATTCGTTCTTGGGTATTGAGCTCATGTGATACGGTCACGTGATATACGAATTTTTATATGCTTGTACATACATATATACACGTACTAGCGTCTATACATAATTCATAAACACGTATATAGTATTTACTATTTACTATTTACCATGGTCGGTCCAATGCTAAGACCAAAATGTGTGTGTGTGGTTGTGTTTTTTCCCGTTTATGTAAAAAAAAAACCCAATTACTACTCCCAAAGTATTTTGTTCATTTCTGCTTTGGACCAGAATATTCACGTAAATAAGTGTGTGTAATATTTTTTTTTTAGGACAAACCAAAATGGAGTAAAATAAAATTTAAATTGGTGTTTAATGACAACACGTCTTAAATCAGTCAAAGCTAAGAGCCTTGAGAAGTGAGGAAGCATCTGTATTTGCAGAGATCTCTTATATTTTAAAGAACTAGTACGTAATTTACTAAAGTATTTTATTTTTTAAAAATTATCTTTTATATTTCTAAATTATGAGTGGATGTTTGGTCTAAATAAGTGATTAACCCTTACTAGCCTTATTAATGGACTCTTAAGTGGGGAAAGCTTAACGTGGGACGTGGCACATAACATAAGGTTTGTTTGAAACTGATGACGAGCCAAAGTCATTAGGGCTCTCTGAATTGAAGTCTGCCATGGAAAAGCTGAAGCATCTCTCTTTGGAGAAACGTATAATTATTTCGGGATGCAATACACATTCTTCAGTCTTCACTCTCTAGAGAGCAGACGGTAGATTACCGTTCTTCACTCACGATCGGTAACAATTATAATTAATAAACCTGTTTCTTGTTTATAACTATTTATTTGTTTAAATTGGGGATGTATCTCAAATGGTAGAGCGCTAGCTTTGCATGCGAGAGGCACATGGTTCGATCCCCCCGCATCTCCATTAAATTTTCAAGATTTTTTTTTTTTTAATTTAGATATGTTTAAACTTGAACATAAGTTTGCATAACAGAAAAAAAAAATTGTATAACATTACAAATTGAACGCAATATTGCATCTTAAACAACCAAACCCTATCGTCATGAATAGTCATTGGTTTTTAAATGAGTTTTGTAGATTATAGTTTTTGGCTTATAGATTTTGGTTTTCGATTTTTGGGTTTTTAGTTTTTGTGATAGATTTTAGGTTTTAAATAATTTTTTCTTAGTTTTTTTCAAGGAAAATGTCGTGATTTTTAATTAAAATCTCAAATTTTGTGGATTATAGTTTTTACTAATAATTACAAAGAAAAGCTAAAAAGCTACTTTCCCTATCCATTATTTAGAGAATCTAGTTATCCTAAAATCTTGATTAGAGAAAAAATAAGAGGGGTATTGAATTTGACTTTCTAAAGGATTTTAGAGTATTCTTAAAATCTTTTGTTATTCAATTGAGAATTTTTAAAAATTTTATGAAATCCTATGTTATTCAACTTAAAATTTATGTAAAATCTTTTAAAATAATTTAGAATCTCTTGTCATTCAATCAATAATTTTTAAAACTTACTTGAAATATCTTGTTATTCAATATATCACAATTTTTTTAAACTTACTACTTTGTATGATTTTAGGAGACTTTATTTTGTTTGTTAGTTGACAAGTATGACAATCAAAATCATATCTATAGAGATAGAATTTTAAAAGATTTCAAAGAGAAAAAAAAAAGATTGAAGATCTTGAAGCCAAAAACTCCATCAATCACCAGCCACCTTCTCCACCAGTCTCAGCCTGAGCCGTTGAGTTTTCTAAGTTTATTGCAGCATCACCAGAGGCAGAGTACAGAGATAATGAATTCTATTGGTTTGACTAAGAGGCAAAGTAATCATCACCACACTAAACCAATTGAATCCAATCTTCTCCAGCAAAGCAGCTCGTCCCCGCCAGAATGTTCACAAACCTCTTCGAGGAACAAAGCTAATTGCAAGGAAGATTAATCATTGGGTTGCGGTTGTGAATGTGTCCACTGTTGTGGTGGTGAAGATGGTTGGTGTGATTGTGACTATTGTTGCTACGGTGGAGGCGGCCATTGTCGAAGAGGTTCATTAGTAGCGAAAGGTGAAACAGAGTAATATGAAGCATAACCTCTAGTAGTAAAATCTACCACCATTCGGGGCTTATATGTTTATAGCCAATTTTAAAGAAACAATCTATATATTTTTTAAAAAGTTTGATTTTGATATGTTAAAATTGAACATAAATTTGCATAGCAGTATAAATTGAACGCAAATATTTGCGTGTTAAACAACCAAACCCTAAATTCTCATAGCCAATTTCATTTAGGAGGAAATTATAACATTTTCTTTCGTGAGTTCGTACCATACTGGGTAGACGCAGATATATTGACTAATATTGGGTGAGTGAGTGGGTATTAAGCCCAACTGAGCCCATTTTAGGATCGATTTTGTAGTTTTTAAAGCTCTGAAAGTGATTCTAGGTCTGAAGAAAACTTTAAAATCCGGCCGCCATGAAAAATCTGGACCAGCAGCTCTTAATCTCAAGAAGACAATACTCGGATTCAATACCAATTGATCTTCTTATTGATATCTTTTCGAGAGTCCCGGCAGATTCTATAGCTAGGTTTCGTTGCGTATCCAAATCCTGGGAATCCATACTTCGTCGATGGGATTTCACCGAGCTGTTCCTGACTAGGTCTTCCACTCGTCCACGACTCTTGTTCACCTTCCATGCTCATGGAAAGTTATTCTTCTACTCATCACTGTTTGTACCGAGGGATTACACAGTTTAAACAAATAAGATTTAGTGGGAAAGAGTGAACAAATTCTTTATTAATCGGGGAAAACGTGAGATCGTCACTTAAACAAGTCGAATTTGAGCTTGTTAGTCCACACACGAACTAGTAAGCTTAAAATGACGAACTGAAAACAAGAACGAATTATACGAAAGATAATAGCAGTTTTCGATGCAAAATATTGCTCCGTGGGTATTGTCCGCGAGTCAGGATGATGATCCCAATAAATGCTTTCTCCTTTTATAGGAGACTGTTGACCTAGGGATGTCTAGGGTTTCCGTCGTGAATTCCCGAGATTGCCCCTTTGCGGGAATTAGTGGACTTGCTCCTTTCTTGTCGGGGTGAGATCGCAGTTAATAAATCTCGTTGGGCCGAGTGGCATATTGGGTGTAGCCCATATCCAACAATAGTCCCCCCCTTTAGTCCGGAGAGTGGCAGTCCTTCTGCGATCGGCGGGCATACTTAAATCGTCCGTAATATGCCTACTTGGCACAGATTGTCTCGGTTTGCCTTTGGGGATGAAATTGCTATAGTGGCTCCTTTTTAAATGCCAGACTCGTCTTTCGAGAGACACCGTGAATATCCAACGGTCCTTACTTTGAGCGCGGTATTCGATGAATTTCCGGAAACGGGGCATGTCGCAGATCGAGGTGACGGATTATGGTAGTAAAATTTCCGTTTTATTTACTTATTTATGTATCCACTCTCTTCTCCTTTTTCTTCACTTCCTCCACTTCCATAAGAAGGTAACTTTCTCTCTCTTTCTTTACTTTAGTATTTGTGCTTTCTTTCTCTTCTTCTTTCCTCTCCTTCTTTTTTTTTGTTTGGGCGCCCATCAATAACCCTAGCCGCCGCTCGAGTTCGTATGAGATCGGCCGAGGTTGTCGATCGGCAAGATCCGCCGGTTGGAGGTCGGCGTGAGATCGTTGGCGTGACTGTTCCTATCGGTCGATTCGGTCGGGCGATCTCGAGAGATACAGAGCGAGAAGGCATCGCTAGTGTGGTCGGCGGAAGTGGCGAATCGGGAGATCGGGAGCTCGGCAGTGGAGATAGGCGCATCAATCTTGAGGTTGGCAATATGGTCGGAGCTTGCCCGATCGAGGTCGGCTGCGATTTCGAGCTCGGCAATGGAGCTCGGCACATCAGTCTTGAGGTTGGCGATGTGGTCGGAGCTCGCCCGATCGAGGTCGGCTGCGATTTCAAGCTCGGCAATGGAGCTCGGCACACCGGTCTTGAGGTTGGCGATGTGGTTGGAGCTCACCCGATCGAGGTCGGCTGTGATTGCGAGCTCGGCAATGAAGCTCGGCACATCGGTCTTGAGGTCGGCGATGTGGTTGGAGCTCGCTCCAATGGGGTCGGCCGGTCTCGGTTGGCATCGAGAAGTTTGTGTAGAGATGCCGATGGTGAGATCGGCAATATTGGTTCTAGTTGTATCGAGGTCGGCTCCGGTTCAAGTGAGGTAGATCGGCGAGAAGACGAGATCGAGAGGGGAGATCGGCGGAGAAATGTGAGTGAGATCGGTACGAACATAGATTTGGTGGGTGGAGATCGATCTGGCGATCCGAGACTCGGTGGTCGGCAAAAAAGGTTTCGTTTAGGTGGTGCCGAGGTCGGCATAGGGGCCCCCGGAGGTCGCTAGATGGTTTTGGTAATGGTTGTCGAGAGAACGATGCCGACTCTGATGATGGCGATCCGGATCTTATGGTAGGAGGTCGTGAGGTTGGCATGTCTTGCAGAAAAGATGGTCGTCCTTCGACGAGCTTCCGGGTTCCAACGCACGCGCGTGGTAAGACCCTTGCGGGAATCCAACGCGCTTTTTCCAAAGAATACGGGGTTTATAAAGACGTTTTTGATGACGTTGGTGTCGACATTGGAGCAGAGTGTGGAGATCTTGATAGTTTGGCCAACGAATACAATTTCGCTTATATTCTCGAGTTCAGCGAAGATAGCGACAGTGGTTCTGGTGGGAGTCCTATGGATGTTGTCCTTGCCGAGGATACTGGTCCACGTGCGGCTGTTTTGGGTCTTAGTGCTTCGTCGATTGGCGCCAATCTTTCAGCCGGTCCGGCCGATCATGGTCCTTCGTTGTGCACATCGGATAGTATTGCTGAGATGGCGCGGTGGTGTAAGATGCCCGAGGGATTGGTTTTCCGGGTTCCTGAGTCTCACGAACGTCCTTGGACACCTCCGACAGGTTTCATTGCGCTTTTTGAGCATTACTTCACTGAATGCGGTCTGTGGTTCCCTTTGCCGGAGTTTTTGATACGCTATTGTGCGAGGCGTAGGATTGCCATTTCTCAGCTTTCTGTGGGAGGTATCCGTAATGCGTTCGGTTTGGCGATACTTGGTACCAACTGTGGTATAGAGTGATGTGCATTTTCTGGAAGAAGCCACCAAGTTCACAAAAGTTAGAGGTAGTCCGGGATACTTCTACACCAGTGCTAGATCGGGTCATCAGATAATCGTCGGGGCTGAGAAAAAGAGTCGTCGTTGGCAACGTTAATTTTTCTTTGTCAAGCGGGACGAGATTTCGTTTGACGATCTCGATGTGTTTTGTGCTACTGAGTGGAATATGTTTCCCGGTAGCTTCATAGTTTCCCACTCATACTTGTTTGATTGCCATTTGACTGGTTTCTGATCCTTTCCTTGTTTTTGTTGGTGTTTGCAGAGCCTGTCGTCCGTTTGCGCGCTCATCCTCCAGGTTTTTTCGATAATCTCAGACAGATCCGAACACTAGGGGCGCTCTATTGGCCTTCGATTACTCAGAGATCTCGTGAGTTTCCCGCTTATTCTGTTGTATCGATTGTTGCCCTCCTTGGTGTTTATTGGGTCGTCACACTTTTGTTTTCCTTTCTAGGTCTACCGCGCTTAGGGATGGGAAAAGTTAACACTCGTCTTCCTCGATACGCCGATCAGTTCAAGAAGGCCGTTGATGCTGGGTCTTCCTCGCGCGCTGTCGATACTGAGGTCGTTGACCCATCAGCCGGCGGAGGTGTCGATCTGCGAGTTGCAGGAGATTCGAGATCGGCGGAGATGACCGCTATCCATGCCGACAAAAGAGCTGCCAAGGTTCCTGCTGTCGTTCCGCATGCGCAGAAGTCACGTGGCGAGGCTTCTGATGCCCTAGCGATCATCGTCGCTGATTCTGGACGTCCTATTCCATGAAGGAAGAGAGCTTCACATGGTGAGGTAGTCGCTCCCGAGCCCGAGTCGTCCAAGAGATCTAGGAGGGATGGTATACCGCGCGACACCACTGAGATTGACGATTCGTTCTCCTTTTCTTACAAGACGAAGGATGAGTTGTTCATCAACAACGCTGCTGCTTGTGGTGAGCTCGCTAGCAAGGTTCACGGGTCGTTTGATCCACTCCCTTCTGTGGGTTCTCTCTATGATCCCGAGCTGTATCGGTCGTGGGCTCGGAAACACTTCTAGGTTGGCATTTCTCTTTATGTTCTTGATTGAATTTTCTCAATTATTATTTTGATTCTTTATTTCTTGCATTTCAGGATGGTGGTGGCGTGAGTCGCATGGTCGTCTCGTACGAGCGTCGCATTGCCGAGCTGGAGAAGCAACTTGCTGATTCTCGTACTTCTGGACCATCGAGGAGGACGGCTGAGGAGCTTCGTCAGGATCTTGATAAAGAGCGAGGGGTTTCTGCTGTTCTCACGAAGCAAACTGCCGGTTTCAGGAAGCAAGTGGCCGATCTCAAGGCTTCTCTTGACGCTTCCCGCTCTCGTCTCGAGCAGTTCGAAGTTGATCACGC
>NC_025687.1:27284944-27345606 GCF_000633955.1 Camelina sativa | reverse complement strand
TCTCGTACTTCTGGACCATCGAGGAGGACGGCTGAGGAGCTTCGTCAGGATCTTGATAAAGAGCGAGGGGTTTCTGCTGTTCTCACGAAGCAAACTGCCGGTTTCAGGAAGCAAGTGGCCGATCTCAAGGCTTCTCTTGACGCTTCCCGCTCTCGTCTCGAGCAGTTCGAAGTTGATCACGCATTTCAGAAGGATTTGAAGAGTTTAAGCATCGTAATGTTTACACCAATTTAAATTATTTAGAGAATGTGACCAATTTAAATTATTTAGAGAATGTGAAGCTTATGTAATTGTTACTGCGTATTACTTAAAAATTGTATACTTTGGATTCCAAAGTCTTATGGTTGTGTTACTTTTAGTTTTTGTTTCAAATTCTCAACACATGATCTTCTTGTTCCCTCGTTTCTAGAACTGTCAGGGCTGTCCACTGTCCAATGGGTGTGTTCATATGGGCGTTTCTATATATGGGCTATATTTGGACGGGCTATAATGGACAGTGGTCCATTTGGACAATGGTCCACAATATGCTCATGTCCATTTGGACATGCCCATTGGACAAAAGACTCGATGATGAACTCTTAAAAAACAGAGAGTCTAATGTTTAATGTTTCCCGTCGTAACGATGGTACCAAAGTAAAGTCTAATGTTTCCCGTCGTAACGATGCTCAGCTTCAAATCCCAACCTCAAACACCTAAATTGCATGTTTATGATGTTAAGCAATGCAAATTTCAAAAAAAAAATGCTATATGAGAAAGATGAATAAATCAATCAGAAATTTGTATACAACTCAAATCTTTACAAGCTTATATAAACTGAAAGTAGCTAAACCGGTTTAAGAACAACAAAGAATCAAAAGGATCCAAAAATCAGAGAAAATACAAAAACGAATCAACGAATCAATCACTCAATCAATGCTATTGTCTTTCTATGCATAAACTCATAAGCTCAAATCAAGTTCGTAACTATGAAGAGGTACTTGGAGATTTCACGGCGATTCTTCTCTCATATGATCTGCAAATACGAGAAACAAGGGTCAGTTTGACTTTATACTCAGCGTCTGGAATCAGTATTGGATTAACGTAACGAATGATTTTGAGAGCAGAGATGCCTACCATGGTTGCGATGAGATTGACAGAGGAAGAGGCGACAGAGAAGGTGACTACGTTTGTATGTGTTTTGCTTTCACTTCTTCTGCGTTTGTAAGACGAACACGAGAGAGAAGAAGAAGAGAGTATCTATGATGAACAAGATGAATCCTAGATATCGATTGTTAGAACACCGATTGAAGAAGAAGAGAAAGAACCGAAGAAGAAGACATCGATTGTCAAAAATCAAATTTTCCCCAAAATTAGATAACCCTAGAATTTTAGAGAGTTGGGCATACCCATTGTTCACACGGTTTTGCCCATTTGGTCATGGGTAAAATTTGGTCGTTGGACCAGTTTGATCATTTTAGTATTGGGCGTGTCCATACCCCACACGTAATAGTTTGGACTGGTCTCGACCATGGGCCGACGGACCATTTGACAGTTATACTCGTTTCACAGGGAATTCTGATTTCTGATGGCTTTTATATCTGATCAGCAAACAGTTCAAAAAGTGTTGTGTTTGACTTGGTCACGTTATGGAACACCCAATACTCATCGGATTTTTACATTGGAGACTGGAAAACGATCCAAGACCCAATACTTTCCCATTATTCTATGTATGATATATGGAATCTGCATCAATGGTGTTTTGTATTACAATTTACAAAGCTTATTTTCTAGCTGGATTCTAGCTGGATGTTGTAAGATAGTTTGCTTCGACTTTAAGCTTAAGAAATTCGGCTTTATTAAATTAGATGTTACCTATAAAAGCTAATTTCGGTCAGTCTTTATTGAGGATAAGGGTTATAAGCCTAAGTTTATGTTGTTTGTGTTTATCTTAAAACTCATTGTATTTTGTATAAATACCCAAGTTTGGACATTCAATGAAATCTAGTTCGTTCGACTACCAATTCTACATGGTATCAGAGCCTAAATCATTCTAAAATCATTCGAAAATTTTGTTTTCAATTGTTTTGATCCTTTGTTCTTTTCTAGTTTCAATTTTTCTTTTTTTTTTGTACTTTTTGGCGTGACATTCTATCATGGGTGACGATGGATCTTCCTTTACGCTTGGTTCCACCGGTGCCATTGTTGCTCAGACTGACTCAAAGACAGTTGTCTCCCCATACAAGTTGTCAAGCTCAGACAATCATGGTGCTATGATTACTTCGGTTCTATTAACCAAAGATAATTACATCCAATGGTCTGAAGAGATGTTGAATGCTCTTCAAGCCAAGCGCATGACCGGGTTTATCAGCGGTACTATTCTCAGGCCTTCCAGTGATCTGATCTTGAAAACTGGAAAACAGTGAATTCCTATGATCATTGGTTGGATTCGATCGTCAATTGAGCCAAAATTGAAATCAACTGTGACCTTTGTTTCTAGTGTACAAGAATTGTGGGAAGAACTACAGTAACGTTTCTCTGTTGGTAACAAGGTGCGTGATCACCAAATCAAGGTGATGCGAACATTAGAACTAAACCAAGCCAGGAGCATGGAGAACCTAACGGTCCACACACTAAACCGGTCCACGAAGAGCACCTTGGAGAATCTTTTCCCAAATGGAGTTCTGACCAAGCACAAATAGAAGAGTTAATTATTCATCATTAAATTATCTCATTGTTGGGATATGACTGTTGCACTCTTTTTTTTTTGTCTAGGGTTTTTCCCACCGGGTTTACCTAGAAAGGTTTTTAATGAGGCAACACCAATTCATCAAGGAATCACTTACCATTCATCTGATTCAATGATGACACAAGAAGTCATAACTAAAGTACTTGTTGGACTACTCGCTGGACCTGCTGAACTACTCGCTGACAGACATGCTGAACTACTCGCTGATGGACTTGAACTACTCGCAGATGAATCAGACATCATTGCAAGCTATGAAGAGTTTCGGCCTTTTGACACTTGGACTAGCCCTAGAGGAAGCCCACACACCTATTTGATTCCTCACAAGTCCCCAGTCCATGGAGAACAACCCAAGAGAAGACCCAAGTCCAAACCACCCTTTGAATCATGTCCGTTGATTTACTTGGAGCCAGATATGGAAACTTCCACTTGTCTTCACTTGGACGTGCCCCAAATCTACATAGGGAAACCAGAAGAGCCTCTACAACCACCAGAGAATATTCATGCACAATAATAGCCATTGGATTAGACAGATTCAATCCTATTATTACTTGCCCTTATTGGACCCGACTGCCATCAATGCACAACGACTACTTCCTATTCTGTTCTTGTGCATATTTAAGTTACCACAAGTGACCAAGAACCTTCCAAGACGTCACCACTTCCTCCCCAAGTTAACGAGATACAAGGCACATCTTCTTGCCTTATTTGGGCTGATTCTACACTTAATGGCCAACGATCATATTTTCATTAATTGTTTTGATTTCTTTCTTGTTTTAGAACACCAGAACGTGTAGCTGAGCCTATAGATGTTAATTAGTTCGTTCATAGTAAATTACCCTTGATCATTTTAAAGTAATAGAAATGTTTTCTTCTTTACAAAGTTTGAGTCTTTGTATGGCTTTGTTCTTTAGTTCTTTGTGAGTGATTCACTTAGTGCTTCGAAATCCTGCGGATTAAGTTTGTTGAGTGATTTAACATCCTTCATTCTTTCATTGATCGAGCGAGTCGTTTACCCCACCAATTGAGTGAGTCAATCACCCATCTATCCATCGTACCACCCCTTGATTCACGAGAGAGTGCTTCAGAGCCAGCTCGTGAATTCCACCTTCCGCAGGATAAGCCTGGAGTCTCTTGATCCTTGTGTGATCTTAAGTTGGAGTGATTCCAATCTTATATCACAAGTCCAAACTTGCTTCGTGTAGGCAAGAAGGTCAAACTGTTATGGAGTACTATAGAAGATTGCAATCTTTGGGACGAGCTGAAGAATTATCTTGTGAGTCCTGTTTGCTCCAGTGGTGTTACTTTTTCAGCGATTGTGACAGAGAGAGATGAAAAGAAGCTTCATCAGTTTGTGATGGGTCTAGATGATTTAAGGTTTGGTGGACTCTGCACTACTCTCATTAGTATGGATCCTCTTCCTAGTTTTTCCGTAGCATACTCCAAAGTGATTTGTGAAGAGCAAAGAATGTCCTTTGCTCGTCTTCAATAACAAAATAACAAGGCCTTCAGGTTCTTAGCTCGCAGTGACAACCATGAGCAGTCTTCTCGTGGTGATTCTCGTGGTGATTCTTCCTCACTACATTCTGACCATACTAGTTCTATCCTTGGTAATGGACGTTCCTGCACTCATTGTGGTCGTACCGGACATGAACAGAAGGATTGTTGGCAACTTGTTGGTTTTCCAGATTGGTGGATGGACCGTACTGAGCGAGGTGATAGTGGTGGTTGTGGTTCTTCTGGTCTGGGTAGAAGAGATCGTGGTTCCATGGTTACTGGTGGAGGAAGAGGACGTGGACAACGTGTGACTGCTCATGCGGCTAGTTCCAGTTCCTCTATTTTCCTGCTTTTACATCTGATCATTTGAAGGTTTTAATTCAGATGATTCAAGAAAAATCAGGCAACGATAGTTCCGACAAACTGTCTGGTAAGCTTGAACTTGGTGATATTATTTTGGACACAGAAGCGTCTCACCATATGAATGGGAGACTCTCTTTGCTGACCAATGTTGTGTCTATTCTGCCGTGTTCGGTTGGTTTTGCTGATGGTAGCAAGACTTTTGCTATGAGTGTGAGCGTTTTGTTTCTTACGGACAAAGTCTCGTTGACAAATGTCCCCTTTGTGCCTTCCTTAAACTGCACTTTGATATATGTTTCTCAGATTTTGAAACAAACCAAGTATCTTGCTACATTCACTGATACAATTTGTTTTCTTCATAATTGTTTTCTAAGGACTCTGATTGGAAGCGGTGAAGAGCGGGACGGTGTGTACTATCTTACGGATGTGGTCTCAACAAAGATACATGCAGCAATGGTTTCTCTAAATAAAGCTTTGTGGCATCGTCGCTTGGGACATCCTTGTTTTTCAGTGCTTTCTTCTCTACATTTGTTTTCTCAGTCTTCTTCCGCTGTTGGTTCTGACTCTTGTGATGTTTGTTTTCGTGCAAAACAACACGAGAAGCATTTCCAGAAAGTATTCATAAAACTCAATAGTGTTTTTCTTTAATGCATTGTGATGTTTGTGGTCTATATCGTGTTCCTTCTTCATGTGGTGCAGTTTACTTTCTCACAATTGTTGATGACCACTCGAGAACAGTTTGGACTTACTTGTTACTTGAGAAATCTGAAGTGCGTAGTGTTCTTGTCA
Source organism: Camelina sativa (assembly GCF_000633955.1). Lineage (NCBI taxonomy): Eukaryota > Viridiplantae > Streptophyta > Magnoliopsida > Brassicales > Brassicaceae > Camelina > Camelina sativa. The sequence goes on along the minus strand of NC_025687.1, from coordinate 27,340,238 downwards.
ATATCATAAAGTATGTTGAGAAATAATTCGACAAAGCGGTCAAGACTGTCCGCAGTGATAATGGAACGGAGTTCATGTGTTTGTCCTCTTACTTTCGTGAGAATGGAATTGTACACCAAACCTCTTGCGTTGGCACTGCACAAGAAAATGGGAGGGTTGAACGTAAACACAGGCATATACTTAATGTATCTTGGGCTTTGGTCTTTCAAGCTAACTTGTCAATCAAGTTCTGGGGTGAGTCGGTTTTGACAGCTGCATATTTGATCAATTGCACCCCATCTTCAATTCATCAAGGGCGCACTCCGTATGAACTTCTTTATGGTTCTAAGTCGGACTACTCTCAGCTTCATGTTTTTGATTCTGCTTGTTACACTCACCGTGTTACCCGTCACAAAGATAAGTTTGGAGAAAGAAGTCGTGTGTGTGTTTTTGTTGGTTATCCCTTCGGTAAAAAGGGATGGAAAATTTATGATAAGGACCGCAACGAGTTTGTTGTCTATCGTGATGTTGTCTTCTGTGAGGACTCTTTTCCTTACTCCGCTGCACAAGCTACAACTCCGGTCACTTCTTCGGTTTTTCCTATTGATGATGACTGGTTGGTTACACCGTTACCTTCTACTGTCCCACCTGTTGTAGATAGGGAGAGTGATTATGTACCATCGAATTTTATAGATAGGGGGAGTCTTGGTTCTTCGGGTGAGAACTCCTTTATTTCTGCTGCGCTGATTCTTCTATTTATGTTGTTGCTGATTCCTCTGTTTCTGCTTGTGTGACTAATCCGACTCGTAGTGTTGACTCTGGTCCTCTTGTTGTTCCCACTCCTGTTCCAGCTCCGGAATCTGCTTCTTCCTTGTTGTTACCTTCTCCGCTACAGCCTACACCGCTGCATCATAAAAGTGCACGATAATCCACTATGTCAGTTTGTTTGCATGATTACGTCCTCTACAATATTGTTAGTACACTCGTTCTCGATCATGCTCTTCCCGATGTTTCTTCTAAGTCCTCATCTCCGGTTCAAGGTATGTCTTTGTCTCCTTTACAGATTCTCCGATGATAATTTCTCCGCAGGTCATCAGGCTTATTTGGCTTCAATTGTCTCCAATGTCGAACCAAAGCACTTTAAAGAGGCTGTTCGACTCAAAGTTTGGAATAATGCTATGACGAAGGAGGTGTATGCTCTTGAATTTCACAGAATTTGGGATGTTGTTGATTTGCCTCTTAATAAGGTTGTTATTGGTTGTCAATGGTAGGCCTGGGCAAAATACCTGAACCTGAAAATCCGACCCGAACCCGATCCAAAAACCCTGTATCCGAACGGATACCCGAACTAATCCGACCATATATAAATATTACTATTAAACCAGTGAAAAATAGCATTTAGTGGGAATTGAACCCATCACCTTAAGCTTCTAATGGGTGCAGTGTAACCATATTCCCACTTTAATCTTTATGACTAATACTAAAACCTCAAGTATTTATATATTACTAGGCGCAACTTTTTCCTTTTGGAATTTTAGATGAGAGACTTTACTTATTATATTTTTAATTGATTTTTTTTTCATACTCATGAATTCTGGATATTAAAAAAATATTTTTACATATGAAAAATATAAAAAATACAAAATACAAAACAAATAGAACATTTTCAACAAGTAATATGTTTGCCATAATTTTTATTCGCCTTTAGTATCGGAGTTGGAAATATTTGAATTCAGATTTGTTTAGAGTTCGAATCGAATTCTAGTATTTTGTTAAGTTTAAGATGTAAATATTCAAAACCAAACTCAAATGTAAAATATATTTTGCGTAATCGGGTACCCGAGCCCGATCCGAACCCGATGGGTGTTTATCCGAACCCGATCCGAATAATAGAAATAACCGAATGGGTCTAGGACCCCATTACCAAAATACCCCAAAATCTGAAATACCCGACCCGAATCCGAACGGGTACCCGAACGCCCAGGCCTAGTCAATGGGTCTAAAAATCTAAGTACAATGTGGATGGTTCGATAGTTTAAGGTTCGTTTGATGGCTCTTGGTAATAATAAAGTTGAAGGTGAAGATTACCATGATACGTTTGCCCCGGTTGTTCGTATGACCACAATTCAGACTCTTTTGCGTTTGGTGGCTGCTAATCAATGGGAGGTGTATCAAATGGATGCTAATCCAGGAACTATCAGAAATAGCATAAATTACACCCGCATCTAGAAGTTTCATTATCTCTTTCTTAACAACATCCTTTAGATTCGGGTTCAACCTCCTCTGATGTTCTACCTAAGTCATTGATTCATCTTCTAGATGTATCCTATGCATGCAAAGATCTGGCGAGATTCCTGGGATGTCATCTAGTGAATACCCTAGAGCATTTCTATACTTCCTAAGTTCACAAAGGAGCAAAGCGGTCTCTACATTGTTTAGTTCAGAGTTCACTATCACGGGGTATGTAGAGTTAGGACCTAGGAACGCGTACCTTAGTCCGGCTGGAAGTGGTTTTAGCTCTACCTTTGGAGCTCTTAACTCGCTCCAAGGACCGTCCGCTGACTTTACCGGAGCATGTGCTCCGGAATCCGGAGCAGGTGCTCCCTCGGCGGATTCCTCCCCTGATTGGTTCTCATCGTCTAGGCTGGCGTAAGCTACCAGTTGCTGGAACCGTGTACCTGCATCCAAAATGCGTGTAAAACCATCAGCTTCCTCATTCAAGAATCCATACTTACCCTCTGCCTTTGTCAAGGCAACCTCCAACGGGTCGAGAGTGAGAACTTCATCGGTAACCTCATGTGCAACCTCTGAACCATCATCAACCACAAAAGTCTGACCATCTATCATAGGTTTCTTGAGCAGCTTATTCATCTCAAACCTTGCGATCATATCCCCCAGCTGGAGATCGATCGCTCCCCCTTGCACATCTATAATCGCACCAGCTGTGCATAAGAATGATCTACCTAAGATCAGGGGGTCACGTGGTTCTTCTTCAAGTTCCAGAACCACAAAGTCTGCTGGTATAAGCGTGTCCCCTATCTGGACATGTAAATCCTCCAACACTCCTATGGGGCGCTTGGTGGATCTATCCGCGAATACTAACGAAATCCGTGTAGACTTGAACTTCGTGTATCCCAGCCTTTTAGCCACTGAATATGGCATAAGGTTCACACTGGAACCTAGATCACAGAGGGAGTTTGCAAAAATCGTTTTACCGATTCTCACGGATAAGACAAATCGCCCTGGATCATCTCTCTTCTTTAGCACTTTGTTTTGCAGCACAGCACTGCACTCTCTTGAAACCATCATTACGTTCTCTTCCTCTGACACTCCCCCAGAAACTAACCCTTTCACATATCTCTTCAAAGCAGGTATCATCCGAACAGCATCAGCTAGGGGTAGTTTTACCGTCAATTGTCTCAACATCTCCTTGCACTTTGCATCCTCCAAATCCTTACGAGTTTCTTAGGAGGAACAGGGTAAGGAACCCTAGGGGTGTACACGCGTGCAGGAGGTACCTCAGTAGGAACTGTCTGATCGGGAGTCGGGAGCACATGCTCGCCGGATGCTTCGGCTTCTTTTTGACTCAACGGTGGAGTCTCAGCAGCATGTTGAGGAAGGTATTCTTCAGCAATACCCTTGCCCTTGTCAATCCTAGCGGATGGTGCTTCTCTAGGGGGTAACTTCTTTCCTCCCCTTAGCTCAATCGCATTGACATACTCGTTCCGCGGGTTTGCTTCCCCTTTTCCGGGCAGAGTCCCAGGAGTTCTTTTCACGGCTTCAGCAGTCTGTGCAACCTGAACATCAAGCTTCTTCACATGTGACATTACTGCCTCATACTTCCCATTAAGGTCATTGTACATGGTATCGACCTTAGCGTTGATTTCCACTGAAGCTTTTTGTTGATTCACCAAGAGTTGTTGCATCATGTTTTTCAGCTCATCCTGAGAACTGCTAGCAGATGAAGGTCCCAACTGCTGGTTGGTGAAAGGCAGTGCTTGTTGAGCGCTTGTATATGCCTGCTGGTTGCCCCCTTGGAAGTGGTTTTGAGTGGGTACAAACTGTTTGCCTTATAAGTTGTTTGAGAAGGTTTTCTGATAACCCATCTGATTCTGAGCTCCTTGCTGCGGATACACCTGATCCTGAGGGTTCTCCACGTTGGTGCTTCTATAGGACAAATTCGGATGGCTTCTGTAGTTCGGGTTGAAACCCCTGTTCTGCACAAAACCTTGCCCACTCACATAATTAACCTCCATCGTTTCATCCTCTCCATCACAAATCTCCTGAGCTAGCGGCATGTCTCCGGTCTCATCGACAAAATGGACAGTTTTCTGGCTCCCCTTCAGAAGAAGGTTCACCTTGGCTGTCAACTCGTCAATCTTTTGCGTATCGACACTGTTGACCTTCACGGACCTGTCATACTCAGGAGCCTTGTTGCTGGAGCTTGCAGCTAGGTTCTCAATCAACTGATATGCTCCTTCCTTAGACTTTGTCATAAAATCCCCATTGCTGGCCGAGTTGAGAGCGTTTCTGTAGTCCCAGTTAACTCCATCATAGAAAATGCCCAGAATCTGTTCATCACTGAATCCATGGTGCGGACACTCTCTACGGTACTCTTTGTACCTCTCCCAAGCCTCGCAGAAGGCTTCTCCAGTGTGCTGTTGGAACGATGAAATCTTGTTCCTCAGGGCAGCGGTCTTAGCCTTGGTGTAGAAATGGTCCAGAAACGCAGATCTACACTGTTCCCATGATGTCAGAGACCCAGGTGGCAATGACTTCAGCCAACGTGAAGCTCTATCCGCAAGAGAGAAGGGAAAGAGCTTGCACTTCAGAAAGTCTGGCGGTATCCCATTTGAACCAGTGGTGCTACATATCTCCTCAAAATTCTCGATGTGGTCCATCGGAATCTCAGCTGGGAGACCGTGAAATAGGTGCTGCTTCACTAGAGAGATCATCTGTGGCTTGATCTCAAAATCTTGGTTCGGGATGGTGGGAGGAACAATCGCCGCTCGGTTGGTGTAGGACACATGCGGGTTGTCCTTGTCCCCAATGGACGGTTGCGGCGGCGCGGCTCTTTCGTGTTGAGCACGGAGCAACTGCCCCAACTGTTGTCGAAGTTGCTGCAACTCGGCAGCCATATCCTCATTGTTTTTGTTGTCACCAATGTTGACGGATTGAAACTTTCTGTTCTTGCAGTTTGTTCTTTCTGCCAAAGAGAGCTCTGCGGCTGACAAAGCGACTAGTTCTTCGGTGTTGTTTCTTCTTGTAGAAATTCTTGACATGCACCTGAAACACACGCAAAGAAGAAGCAGAAAGACAAATCAGTAAGGTCTTAGTCTAGTAATTTCGCCGAAAACCAAAGGTAAAAATTTGGTCCCCGGCAACGGCGCCAAAAACTTGATACACAGAGTTTTAAACCCTATTTTCCTACTGCAAGTGCACAGCAAAGAAGTAGTACTTAGGGGTCGAATCCCACGAAGACCAAGTTTTACTCTATGGTTCTATTGGTTCAATTTCAAGCTAAGACAATTCAAAGTTGGGTTTGTTTGGTAACAGTAACGCGATTAAAACGGTATAAAAAGGCAATAAGCAAAACACTAGATCAGGGGTAATTCTCGGGAATTTCAGAGATAGCAACTAAACAACTATTCAGGGCATAGATTAAGTACCAGTCTAGAACTCAAACATAAATATAAACTGATCCACTGTCGTGGTATCAATAACTCTATCTGATCGATTCTGTGCGGAAACGCGGAGCACGTGCTCAGACATCCGGAGCACATGCTCGGCGGTCCATAAACCCTAAACTGTCGTTTGAGCCCAGAATCGCAGACAAGCATTAAAGAACAGGAATGATAAGTTCACAAATCACCTACACATCAACTTTCGCAGGTCTAGGATAATTTGCCCACTAATGTCTTTTCTAGCAACCTATTACACTTTTGATGAATAGATAAACCTAGAATCATAGATTGGGTGATCAAATCAACCTAAGCATTAAGTCTAACAATAGTGAAGACAATCGATTATATAAAGCCCTATTTGTGTTCTGTTGCTAACCCATGAAACCCCTTTTGAAACCCCTAATCTAGCAAAGAAAACTACTCAGACATAGAGAAATGAATCATAGCAAAAGATGAGAAATTCAATGACATAAAAATAAAAAGGGTTCAGAGAATGCTTCACAAGGTAGCCGCTCTTCTTCCTCTCACAAAAAACGTCGCTCCAAAACAAAAGAAAAAGGTATCTTTTCTCTCCTAAAAACCCTAGGTTAAATAGCATACAAGTAGAGAAAAATAAGGAAAGAATCTAAATTCAAATCTCCCTATTAAAAAAAATGATCTCCTCCCTCTTTCTCTCACAAAGGATCGCCTAAAATAAGGGGAATTAGGCAGGGAATCGGCGCCTAGATGCTTGCCACGTGTCGTCATGAAACCGTAGAGTTGGGAGCATGTGCTCGGAAATCGGGAGCATGTGCTCCTGGGTCTAAAATCAGCTTTTCTGCTCCAATTCAACTCCTTTCTGCTCTGATTGCTCCTGCTGTTCCAATCCTTGCTTTTAGCTTCCTAGCCTCTTATTATAACCTGAAAATGACTCAAACAACTACAAAACTATCAAATAAACGGGGTCAAAGTGAGTCAAAACCGTAACATATCATACGCGTCCTGAGTTCTGTTACTGGTTCACGTCTTGGCTCAGTTCATGAAAACTCCACGTGAGGCTCACTGGGACGTTGCTTTGCGTGTTATTCGATTCCTCAAAGGTGTTCCTGCCCAGGGTATTCTTCTCAAGGCTGATAAAGATTTGACGCTAACTGTTTATTGTGATTATGTTTGGTCTTCTTGTCCGTTAACTCGCCGTTCTCTCAGTGCTTATGTGGTTTTCTTGGGTACTTCTCCTATTTCTTAGAAGACTAAGAATCAAGACAATGTATCTCATTCGTCTGTCGAGGCAGAGTACAGGTCTATGGCTGTTGCTTTAAAGGAAATTAAGTGGTTGTGCAAGTTGTTAAAAGGATTGGGTGTCAGACTGTCTTCACCTACTCGTCTCTTTTGCGACAGCAAATCTGCGCTTCACATTGCTACTAATCCAGTTTTTGATGAGCGTACTAAGCACATTGAGAATGATTGTCATGTTGTGCGGGACTCTTATCGTGATGGCGTTATTACTTTTCAAACATGTGCGGACTGATAATCAACTTGCGGATATTTTTACTAAGGCTTTGGGGTGGGATAAGTTTCACTTTCTTTTGTCCAAGTTGGGTGTTCATGACTTACACACTCCAACGTGAGGGAGAGTATTGAGGATATCTCTCACGATATTATGATAATGCTTAGAGGTTATGTGATAAGAGTTATAAACCTAAGTTTATGTTGTTTGTGTTTATCTTAAAACTCATTGTATTTTGTATAAATGCCCAAAGACATTCAATGAAATCAAGTTAGTTCGACTACCAATTCTACATTCTTCAAAGCCAAGAGAATATAAGAACAACAAAAGACCACAAATTTTTAACAATATTTTTCTTCATATCCTCTTAGTTCTTTAGAGCATTATTAGTCATCATTACTCTTAAAGGTACTCATAATTAAAAATAAAAAAATAATAATAAAGCAAATTAAAAAGTGATAAACGTTTCTTTAGGAAACATCTTAAGAATCTTTCCTCTTACATAAGCCAATGTATGATTGGTCAATTTTCTTTTTATACATTTATTATTTAAATATATAATAATATTTTTTTAAAATAATTAAAATATATTATTTTGAGCAACGCTGATCGTTGCTGTCAGTGGTGATGGTCTTAGCGATGTCTTTATAGAACAATTCTTGGGTTCACTTCTAAGGTGAACCTCTTTGTTCACTTCTCCTAATTTTAGCCAATGAGAATCTGATATGTCATAATACATTTAAAAACTTATTTATTCACCTCCTTATAAAATGAGAAAACAAAATATGTATACACTATTATAAAATTAAAAACTTAAACCGCTTATTTATAAACCCAAACCGATATATAATTTCATTCTAATTGTAAAATCTAAACCTCTAATCATCTCATTTGTAAACCCAAACCGACATATAATTTCATTCTAACTATAAAATCTAAAACCCTAACCATCTCATTTGTAAATCCAAACCGACATATAATTTTGTTCTAATTGTAAAATCTAAACCCTAACCATCTCATTTGTAAACTCAAACCGACATATAATTTCGTTTTAATTGTAAAATCTAAATCCTAACCACTTCATTTGTAAACTCAAACCGACATATAATTTCTTTTTAATTGTAAAATCTAAACCCTAACCACTTCATTTACAAACCCAAACCGACATATAATTTTGTTTGAATTGTAAAATCTAAACCATAATCACCTTATTCGTAAATCCAAACCGATACATCATTTCATTATCATTGTAAAATCTAAACCAAGCCAATATTTAACTTTTTTAAAAAAAAAATATATGTAATTATTCCTTAATCTATTTTGCTTTTTAATTTAATTTTGATTTATTTTTTAAATAAAATAATGTATAGAAGATTCTGATTGGTTGAAAAGGAAGAAGTGAACAACAAAATTCACTCTAGAAATAAACCTAAGTATTTTTCGTCTTTATATAACACCATAAATCAAATAAAGTAACTACTAAATCTACCACTAAGAAACGTACGTGGAGAGGTGGATGGTACAATCTCATTAATATAGGAGAAATAACAAACCAATAACGAAACCACATCTATTTTGTATATTTAACCTAGTTGACACGGGTTCACTTCGGTTATGTGCTTAACAAAGTCGGAACTTAATTATGAGTAGCTTGTAACTTAGATAAAGGCATGGACAAAAGGCAAAAATTCTTCACGATCTCTCCATTGTCAATAATGTTCAGCTTGTAACTTTATTATGAGTAATCCTCTGGCTGTCATATTTCGCTCTCCATCATCTATTTAGGACTCTATAGGGTTTACATTCGCCATGAACAATCTGCAAGTCTCGAAGGATGATCACCAAACAATCTCTCGATGCAACCACACAGATCTTCCAACGATCTCAACTCATCATCTCTATATATATACTCTCCTGACTGTCGTTGTCGTATACTCTCATCATCTTCTACAGCTAAGTGTTTGTGATTAGCACAAAAGCTCACTTGTTCTTAGATTACGTAGAAGATGTGAAGTTTACATGAGGGTTCACATTGCTTTGACACGGGACTTTTTCTCAAGAATAGTTTCAATTTATGATCTCGTAACCGAATCGTAGGCATAGTCAGACCACACGGAACCGTGAGTTGAAGGCATACGCATATCTTGGTTTAACATCCGGTCTTGGTTTTTTCACTTTTTGAATACAAACAAGGCTTTTGTATTAAACTTAAACATTTTACCAAGTATTTCTAGTAGTGTAGATCAAGACGGTAATCAAGTCTACCTATAAATTAGAAGTGAGAAAAGTACATGTACAGTCTTGCACTAATCAACCTTTGACGAGTTATTTCTTTGTTTTTTTTTTTTTTCTGTTTTCAATTAGAAATTAGGAAAAGAAAAACTAAAAAAAAATTAGGGCTAAATAAAAATGCTCACCAAACAAAACACGCAAATGGATAAAAATCGGCGATTAAACATTGGCCCTAATTATAGCAGGGCCTAGAGAGGGCCCATCATGATTGTTGCACTATAAAGTCGATCATGTCGATATCGTTCGCGTAAACTCTGAAAAAGTGATTCTAGGGTTTGAAACATCCGCCATGGAGAATAATCTGGAGCAGCAGTTCTCCGAGGATCTATTGATCGCAAAATCTTCAAATTTGGTAAGAGAAGACTCAGACCCAATCCCAGTTGACCTTCTTATTGATATCTTGTCGAGAGTCCCGGCATATTCAATAGCTAGGTTTCGTTGCGTATCCAAATCATGGGAATCCATACTTCGTCGTCCTGATTTCACAGAGCTGTTCCTCACTAAATCTGTGTCTCTTCCACGGCTCCTTTTCGTCGTCCCAGTTAATGAAGACTCAGATGATGAAGACCCATTTAATGAAGCGTCATTTGTCTCCTCTTCGCCTCAACCTCAAAATCCAGATGATAAGTCTTCTCTCGTAGCCACCCCTTTTAAAAAGTGTTTTTTTCGCAAATATATTCCATGGGATTTGAGTCCCCAAGTAGTCGGTGGATTGGTCTTCCTTCAACACAGCTGGCGAACAAAACCGCAGGTGATCTTTAACCCCGTCACTGGAGAGTCCATATTTTTACCCAGTATGAAAGCTAGCGGTATTAAGAGAAGCTATTTTGGCTTTGATCCGATCAGCAAACAGTTCAAAGTGTTGTGTATCACATGGTCACGTTATGAAACACCCGATACTCATCGGATTTTGACATTGGAGACTGGAATAAAACGTCGATGGAGGACGATCCAAGGCCCAGTACTTCCCCATGATTATATTAATGATGGAATATGCATAAAAGGTGTTCTGTATTACGAAGCTACATTTCCTGATGGATGTTCTAAGATGGTTTGCTTCGACTTTAGGTTTGAGAAATTCAGCTTTGTTAAACTACATAAAGACATTGTCCCTACTCAGAGGTTAAAATTGTTCAACTGCAAAGGTAAATTAGGTGCACATCAGCGCTGTGGGTTTTCTGAAGAAAGATTTGCGTTGTGGGTTTTAGAAGATGCTGGACAACATAAATGGTCGAAACGTATATGCATATTGCCATCCAAACTCAACAAAGCATGTTTCTTTCTTGGAATGACTGGTACTGGTGAGATTGTATTTTCTCCGCTCACAGGCTATCACCCTTTCTGCATTTCCTACTACAATATAGAGAGGAACACGGTTACAAGAATCAATATTCAGGGTTTTGAAAAGTTTCAGAATCAATCTTCTTTTGTTTCCACCTTTCTGGACTATGAAGAAAATTTAAAGGCTTCATTACGACTTTAAATTTTGGATTTCAGCTCTTATGATATTGTGTTACTCGTAAGGTTAACTAATGTTCGGATTTTATCTTAAAAACAGATCTAATTAAAACCCCTATATTATATGATGTTGCACTTGCATTCTTATTTCTATGTGGCCTTTGTCTTTTAAGTTTTAAGATTTCAAATCTAGCTTGTTTCAAAACTTTGTCTTACTTCAACTGATCAGTGTATATACTGCTTAGTTACTTTGTTTTGTTATGTTTTCAGTCCATTCCATTGCAAGAATTGGATTCTAAACTATATCAACCACGGCTTGATCCATCATATCTAATAAAAAACAAAAAAAACAAATGAGAATTGAATCAAAACAAACTGTGTACACATGTAATGTTTATGTAACACTAGTATCATATACAAAGATAACCAATTCATATTTTGATATCGAGATCTCTCTTGAATGGGTTCAACATATTACTTATTTATTCAAACATTGTTGTTGTTGTTGGTCCCGCTTGAACCAATAATGCAAACTACACCTTTCTTCTCTCTACTCAAAAACTTCTTAAGCGAACTTAGCCTTGTGAACATCGGTGACTTAGGTTCTTCTTCGCCGACTCTCTCGGAGAAATTCTCATTTGTATCCGCATGAATTTCCACTACAACCGTAGTCACTTCTTGTGCTCTGTCACATGTATCAGTAGATTCTTGTTGATGATCGTTAGAAGAATCTGCGAAATTTCCAGTAGGATAATCTTCAGTAACAATGAGGCATGCGCTTCTATCAGAGCAAGATCCAAAAACAGGGCTCTGATCTTGAGATGGATTATGCTGATTACTCGAGTGCCCTGATTCAAAGTTTTGATTTTGAGATAAAGCCTCACGGTCTTCAGAACTTTCTTCATGTGCCGTTTCCTCCACGGAACCAACTGTGTTTCTACAGAGAGGACAAGTGGAATGAGACTGAAACCACATGTCGATGCAATCAACATGGAACCCATGATTACACCTTGGTAACACCCTAGCTTTGTCGCCATCAACGAGATCAGAGAGACAAACGGCGCATTCTAGCCCGTCTTTAAAGTCCGTAGACTTGAAAACAACCACATGGATCGATTGGAGGATTTTAGAATCAAGACCAGTATTACGAGGAGGATCTTCTTGAGCTTGAGCAAAGACGAAACGACGTCGTCGATGGTTACGGCCGATGACTGTGGAGCCAGGATCGTCGGATTGGATTAGGTTTAGGTTGAAATGTTGTTCCACACGCCACCAAAAGAGTCTAGCGTAGAGATGAAGCAAGAGGAGGAACATAACCCCTGTGAAAATTGATACGGTTGCAAATAGAAGTACTTTTCCCATAGTCTCTTCTCCTTCGAATTTTCTGAAAACAGAACTACTAGATTCTTCGTCCATATCGCTGACAAAAAACTGAATTTGGTTCAAAATTCAAGGGAAAAAAACTCAAGACTTTTTTGCGTGGAAAGAAAGTAAAAGTAAAACGAAAGATTCTCACATCAAGACAAAGATTGTGAAGACTTAGAAGAACAGAACATATATAAAACCCGAAAAAAATCGATGCTTTATTGAAAGGGGTGAATCTATTTGAACGGAATGAGATGAAATAAAGAGATGTTTTTGAAGTTGAAGTCTAACTGGAGGTCCATTAATTTTGAAGAATTTGTCTTATCGCTCCTGGATCCACGGCAAAATGTAGATGAGCATCAAGACTGGTTCAAGGATTTTTATAAGTTAGGGACACAAGTCAGTGGAACACGCTATTGGGGTTTTGACTTGGTTTAGTCAATTTCTCCAGATCATGTAGGTCAACATCAGCTTTGAGATAAGAACGTTTTATAGCCTGAAACTAAACATACAGTACAGTGATATATTTGTATATATAACATACAATGAGTTTATAGATTCAATTGGCACATACTAGAACAGCTTCTCTCAAGTCTCAAGCATAAAAAGACCAATAAAAAAGCATATATGTTCAATCAGTAAAGGTGAGGTTCCCTAATTGATTATTCCTTGTATAACCAAATCATATGTATTAGGGCCTAGTTAAATAATGGTGCCTACAATTTAGTGAGTAGATTGGGCCTTAACAAAGTCCATCGTAAGGAGTATGGTTGAAGCATAAATAGGTAAACCTTCTATATTAACATCTTTGAAGTATATTTTGTGTTATGCCCTTTTACTTTTGTTTATTTAAAAAATTATTACAACATTAACCCCTAAAAAATTTCCAAAACTGACACTATTCCAGATTTTGTTTCCTAAATATTTTACATTTTATTTCAATTAAAAAAATAACAGCAATCAATATGAAAATAGAAACTATTATATATTTAACCATACATTATGTTGTGTTTTGAAGATATTTTATATCTGAATTCTTCGTAAACAAAGAAAAAAACAATTTGATTCCCATTTTGTTTTCAAAAATCTGTGAGCTTTGATTCTTAACGTAAGAAAAACTTCGATTGACAATTATTTAAATATTATAATTAACATCTATAAACTTAATAAATTTTTTAGTTATTATGAATATGTAAAATTAAAAAATTCTAAAATACTATATAATGTGGTTATATAGTAGATGAATTATAAAGAGAATATGTTAAAATTAATAAAATATTATTAAATTTGTGTTAACACGGGTTAAATCCTCATTTAATTATTTATCAACACTACTAATATTAGAATATTTGACATAAAATCAAGTTGATTTAACTAAGATTGTATAAAATAATTAAATCATTAGGAAAAATGTGACTTAATCACAGCGTATAATTACTGATTATTTATTTAGATCCCTTATTTTTTGTTATAATAATTAAAAATCAAAATAGAATTTCAAACACTAAACAAAACAAACTAAATATAACAAACAAATGGTTGCGAGTTAATTAATAATATAAATATTTAGCCGCACAACAACTAAAAAAATTTAGATATTCCTCTATTTACAAAATATTCAATATTTAACAAATAAATACAATATAAAATATAAATTATATGCCCGCCGAAAATCTAATATATATATATACTTTGGTCACAACTAGGGTTTAGTCCACCGCCAGGAGGAGCAGTACGTTAACCTAACCATGTCCATGTGTGGATCCAATAAACCGTGTGGAGAATGTCCGATGCTCCCTGTTGATCTTGTCATCAATATCATGTCGAAATTGCGGATGAAGTTTATGGCTCAGTGTCGTTGCGTATCCAAGCTCTGGTCATCGGTTATTCGCCGTACAAACAACAACGTGTTGTTCCCGACCACGCTACCAGATCCACCACCGCGGATCCTTTTCACCATAGAATATAAAGGAGATTTGTTCCTCTACACTTTACCTCAGCCTATCAATCCGGATGTGAAGACGTCTCTTGTAGCCACCTTCCATCATATGACTTCCGGAAAAGATCTCTATGAAGTATGTCAACCTATCCAAGGACTGGTCTGTCTTTAACATACTGATGAAGAGAATTATACATTTGCGGTGATTTCTAATCCCATCACGGGAGAGTCTTTAACCTTGCCAATGGAGAAGGTCAGTTCAAAGGCAAGAAAAGAAAAATATTATTTTGGGTATGATCCAATCGACAAACAGTTCAAGGTATTGCGTATCACCTGGTGGAGTTTTCCTTTCAAAAAGTGTTCCAATGACTCAATGAGTATCACGTTCTCACAATAGGGACTGAGAATGAAAATCTCTTATGGAGAGAGGTCCAATGTTGCACAACTCTGTATCCTCTAAACGAGAGTGGGATATGCATTGATGGTGTTATATATTATCCGTCGGAAATGGAGAAGGGAAAACTTACAATCGTCTGCTTTGATGTTCGGTCTGAGAAATTCAATCTTGTTAGCGTTGGTCAAGACTTGGCAACAAAGATAGACTCTTCCGGTTTCACTTTAGTCGAATACAAGGGTAAACTAGGTGCTTATAAGAGAGATATCTACCGTGATTGTTTTGAGTTGTGGGTTTTAGAGGATGTCGAGCAACATATATGGTCAAAGTGTGTCTACCAAATTCCTCCTCTATGGTTCAAAAAAATGAGCCATGTATGCTGGAATGATTGATAGTTGCGAAATGGTGTTTGTGTTTGACCAAAGTAAAACGAGCTATGCATGTCCTTTCTTCATTTTATACTACAATCTTGAGAGCAACACTTTCACCACACTAAAATTGGAAGGTTTATTATTTGATGAGTTTTCTCAGTACAGTAGGGTTCACGCATTTACAAACTATGTTGAAGATGTGAAGCTTATGTAAGTTATCTATCTTTGTGTTTCTTATATTTCTCCATATTTTGAGGTGACTATTTCTCTGCTTAGTTATGTTTTCGGCTTCTAAGCCAATGATAAAAAAAAAACATATATACCATTGTTTGCTTTAATATTGGGTCTGAGAATTTCAGTTTTTATACGTTGAACAAGAAAGATTGATAATGATCATGAACTAAAAGGAGGTGTTAGTGATTGTAATATTGAGCTGTGGAGATATTGAATATGTTCATCTCTTCTTCACCTCAACCTCAAAATCCAGATAAGTATCAATCTCTTGTAGCCACTCTTCACACGAGGTCCGCCACAGATTACTGTAGTAAAATATGCCCCCCGGTCAATGGTTTGGTCTGTCGTCAGTATACTGGAGAGGATCATATATATGCCGTGATTTCTAATCCTATCACAGGAGAGTACGTAAGAACACCTGAAGTGACAAGAGAGGCGATTCATACGTCAAGGGAAAAAACTTGCTTTGGTTATGATCCGATTGAAAAGCAGTTCAAGGTCATGTGTATGACCTGGTTGTCTTGTGACCGCTCACACGAGTATCAAGTTCTGACATTAGGGACTGGAAAACTTTCTTGGAGAAAGATCCAATGTTGCACACCTCATGATCTTCATGAAGATGATGGAATATGCATCAACGGTGTTTTGTATTACCAAGCAATCATTGACCAAAAAAGTTCCATCGTTTGCTTTGACGTTAAGTCTGAGAAGTTCAGTTTTGTCAACATTGATCATTACTTGGCAGCAAAGATCTTCAGACCTTTGATTCTGATAAACTACAAGGGTAGTAAATTAGGTATTATTCATTGTGATATTTACTCTAATTATTTTGATTTGTGGGTTTTAGAGAATGCCGAGGAACATAACTGGTCAGACCATTTCTACAAAATGCCCGAAGTGATGCATCCAACCCGAATAAAATCAGTGTTCTCTGCTGGAATGATTGGTAGTGGCGAGGTTGTATTGTATCCAATATATTCACATAATTCTTTATACATTCTCTATTACAACCTCGAGAAAAACATTATCACAAGCGTAAGTGTTGAAGTTCCAGGACTTGATTATGCTGTGTATCATGAAGTTCAAACATTTCCAAACTTTGTAGAGGATGTGAAGCTGATGTAAGTGTTTACTTCTTCCACACTGAACTACCCACATGATCTCTGTCTTGTGTCTTTTGATAAGGTTTCTTTGTAGTTACTATTTCCCTTATTTGTTTTTGTTATGAGTTATGATTCTAATGTTGATTTCCGATGTTATAATTCTTCAAATAATCGAAAAGTTATGAAGAATTAGTTACTAAGCTGAAACTGGGACATACAATTGAGTTATCGATACAAATGGTAGCACATCACAAACTGGCAACTGCCTCTCTCAAGCATGATGAGGCCAATGCGTACAAGCCAAGATTTTGAATCACTAGTAACTGAAACACATGTCTTTTTCTCTGCTGAATCGCTATAACATTACATTTCCTCATGTCCAGTTGATAGAAGAAGTTAGGCTGCTTCTGTAACTTCCATGAGCCTTCCATGAACCCACTTCTAAAGAGTTTAATACTACAAGTACAAATTTGAGAGGAACATTCTAAAGAGTTTTTGTAGTCGAAAGAGATTTTGTTTTGTAAACTTAAGCTTATGGAAGCAGTACATCTTTGTAGAGTTTTGTTTACTAAGCTGAAACTCTGAGATACAATTGAGTTATAGATACAACTGGCACATCACAAATCTGGAAACTGCTTCTCTCTCTCAAGCATGAGACCAATATTATAAGCCAAAATTTTTGAATCACTAATTGAAAAATATGACCTTTTTCTCTGCTAAATCGCTACAACATCAGGCTGCTTCTGTGACTTCCACGAGCCTTCCACGAACCCACTTCTTCGTTACATGTCCTGTTTCCAAAGATGCAACCTTTTCGTCCATCCCGTGGTAACCATTTGGAAGAGGATGATCCTCAGCATCAGCAGCATGTCTTCTGACAGCTCCATTAGACTCTGCCGGTGGATGGACTCTGGTTCCGTTTGGTTGTGGAACTATCCCGTGTTTGATATCTTCTCTATCTCCCTGGGACGTGTTGGATCCTTTTTCAGAAACAAACTGATCTGTAGTACCTTCTATGTTGAATGTTGGCAAATCGCTAGATCTCATGTTCAAGTGAAGAAGACTTTCTCCGTTGATAGGGAATGTGTGTGTTCCGTTGATCTCTCCTGGTTGTTCTTCTTGATCGTGTGCATCTTTGGTCTCGGATTCACTGTCTACCTCTTGAACACTATTATTAGGGTCAGTCCCATCTTCATCTGAAGCTATCTGCCTCATCTCCATAGATTCAATCAGCTGTGTTGCTTCTGCGATGAGCTTTTTACTCTCTAACAAAGATGCTTGAGCAACCGGGCTTTTCAAAGCAGCAATCTCAAGGACTTTCACAGCTTTCTCAGCTTCTGAGATCAAAAGCCTACGCAAAAAAAAAGGTTAAATTCTTTTGTTAACTATTGACAATTCTGTTTTTTTAAGTGGGGACTGACCTTGCTCGTTCCACAGCATCCATCTTCTTTGATTCTTCCGCCACTCGTTTTGCTCTGATGCTTTTTATCATTTCTAGCTTTGAACTTGCCATAGGATCTTTATACACAGGCGTTTTTCGCTTCCGTACTTTCACTACTTGAACTTGGCTTTGCCGTTCGGTTTCTGAATCCCTTGTACTCTTCTTTGCAGGATTCTTCTTTCTCGGCTCTGTATTGCTTGGTCTTCTACGACGCCTCTCAACACCATCAGTTATACCGTGATACTTTGCCAAGCCGGAGCAAACCCTTTCACGGTAAGACTGATAAAGAGAAAGCAAACTGAGTTAAACATGGCCAAGAACAAAAAACATCAAGCAAGTAGATTAAATTTACTGGACAACTCACTGGATCAGCCCATTTAGCAGCTATTGCTTCTGCAATTCTCCTTCTTTGTTCAGGAGATTTTGGCGCTCTTCTGTTACTTTTAGCTCCTCTAGCGGCTTTCCTCTGCTCAACACTTTCCAGCCATTCCAGTTGATTCTGTTGATCCAAGATGTTGTAAGAATCCCACTGAAGCGTTTCCTCATCTATATATCCTTCTTTAGCAGCTTCCGCTATCAAGTTTTGCCACTCGAAATGACATGTCTCTTGCACTTTTCTCCTCTCCTTCCGCCTTGCCCATCGCATCCGCACTCCTTCCCCAATTTTTATCCGTGTCTCCTTGCTGGCAAATGCATGCAAATTTGGGAAGATAGTATTATGATAACAAAAGCAGAACAAAAACCAAAAGGTCCGACAAGTTTAAAGGCAAAAGAAAAACCGGTACTGACTTTTGTGCGTGCCCAAGATTTGCTAATTTCAGCTTGATCTGCACATGACGAAGACACAAAGGTTCTATGAGGGGTTGAAAAATTAGGGCAAACACAAAACGCCCTAACATAACATAAGTTTTACCTGCAACGCTTTCCTAAAGGTATATACCTCAAGACAAGAATAACAAAAGGGTAGTATCTGTTTGACAAAAGAACATTTTTTTGTGTGCACTAAGCCACTAACAATTGATATCGGTACAAGACCCACTAGAGTTACTACCGGCGACTCCTCTAAAACTACATATAGTACCATTCTTACATGACATCACCTTTGGGTCTTGCATAGCAATCTTTGTCCGTTCTCTAATCTTCTGTAGGGTCTCTGCATAAAATCAAAAGTGAAAAAGTATTACAATGTGTCCAACTAGAACCAACTGATATACTGTTGTAGATACGGCTGAGCAAAGACTACTCACCCGGACTATGCTTCCTGCCTTTGTTCCAAGGAGTGTTCCCTCTATTTGCCTTAGAAATCCTCATCCTTCTCAACTTTTCTCTATCATCCACTTGTTGCAACTCTTCGCCATCATCAGCACTTCCATTTCGAGCATCAGAGGACACCGAAGTGATCTGTTGGTTTTCTTTCTGAGCAGGATACTTGGTTTCAAGAGTGGCCACTGCAGTGATAAGGACTTTGCCTCTTCGGACATGAGTATGACCCGTGTAAAATTTCAAATTCTTGGAGAAACGGGATTGTCTCCATGGATTAGGTAGAGTTTTAGCATGGATAATACTCTGAGCCCCCAATGGAACAAGATGAGCTTGCAAGGAAGGTTGGATAGTAGCAATATCTGCAAGATTACACATAAGGTTCAATATCAAAAATCAAAGGGCCAACTGGACAAAACACTAGTGAACACTCTCTCTCTATAAACTATGCAAAGCAATAGTCTTTTCTCAACCCAGTAACTATGAATTTGTTGAATAAAAAAGCTTAGACCTAAGATTGGAAAATGTAATTAATTGTTACTCAAGAATGATACCTAGTAGAGAAGAAACAAAATTGAAAAGAAGGAGAGACTCAAAATACTGAAGTAACCAAACAAAACCCAAGAAAGCCAAAAGAGTAAAAGCCATCAGACGGAGGATAAATGTTGGAAAATTTTGAAACTTTACCAGGAAAGGTACCTAAAGAAGGCATTGGGAGCTCATTCAGCCCAAGAAAACGAAAAAAGAAGAAAAAACTCGAAACAGTCTGCTCTGCAACACCAACCAGAATGTATTGTAAGATTACACGGAAATTGATGTTCCTCTCTTACTGTCTTAGAGAGGCGAGGGGTTTTGTGCAGGAATTTAAGACAAACAAGGATAAGCCACACAATAGCAAAATTTCAACGAACAAGATTGATACTTCTGGCCTGTCTGGCTTTCACGCAGCAACAAAGAGAGGCGATGGATAACGAGACCCGACTCGTTCAAATGACCCGACCCGTTTTACCCTTTACTGGGCTAATGGGCCTTAACCTTTTATATAATAAGGATATTAATACGCCGACGTATCATCCGGGTCGTTTTGTTTTTTACGACCAAACTAAGTTCAAATTGGTTCTGTCTGTAATTCAAACTAAGTACCAACCCCCAGTTCACCACGATGGGATAAATTGATTAAAATAAAATTATTACTGAATATTTAAGATTTATTTGTGTAAAATATGAAAGTAAAGTTTTTTTGTTTATTCAAGTTTGCGTTTATTTTCTAAAATACGTTTCATTTGTGAAATATTTTAACTTGGAAAAGAATTTTAACGTGGTGTAGAAAGTTTTGATGTCTTTTTGTGTTTTTTAAAATCAATTCATATATTTTATGTTTCATACTATGTCATTGAATAGATAAAAAATTATTTTTTAGACTAATCAATTTAATTTAAACTAATCCTAAGATTAAAAAATGCAATGAGAAAAATGTATAAAATGGTAAATAAATGAAAAAAAGTTATTGCTTGTGAAATGTAATTTACTTCTAATAATTAAATATATTATGAAATTGATAATTCTGGATTTTAATTGTTGATTAAATCTTCCACTTTTAAAAACTAACCGAAAAGAACATTGTCTTATATATGCCAATGACATATCTATGTAAATAATAATGAGATGTAAGAATATTTATTTAGAAAGACACATGAGCTATGTGAATGCGACACCTCAGCCTTTAGTGAGATTGTTTTCTCTATTAATATATAGGAGATATATTATGAAATTGATAATTAAATACATTTCTGGATTTTAATTATTGATT
Organism: Camelina sativa; assembly: GCF_000633955.1. Taxonomy (NCBI): domain Eukaryota; kingdom Viridiplantae; phylum Streptophyta; class Magnoliopsida; order Brassicales; family Brassicaceae; genus Camelina; species Camelina sativa. The sequence goes on along the minus strand of NC_025687.1, from coordinate 27,319,422 downwards.
AAATCTTTCACTTTTAAAAACTAAAAGAAAAGAACATTGCCTTATATATGTCAATGACATATTTATATAAATAATAATGAGATGTAAGGATATTTATTTAGAAAGACACATGAGCTATGTGAACGCAACACCTCAGCTTTTTGTGAGATTGCTTTCTCTATTAATATATAGGGAATATATTCTGAAGTTGATAATTCTGGATTATAATTGTTGATTAAATCTTTCATTTTTAAAAACTAACAGAAAAAAACATTGTCTTATATATGTCACTGACATATATATGTAAATAATAATGAGATGTAAAGATATTTATTTAGAAAGGCACAGGAGCTATCTGAACGCGACACGTCAGCTTTTTGTGAGATTGCTTTCTCTATTATGAAATTGATAATTAAATACATTTCTGAAATTTAATTGTTGATTAAATCTTTCACTTTTAAAAACTAATGGTAAAGAACATTGCCTTATATATGTCAGTAACATATTTATGTAAATAACAATGAGATGTAAGGATATTCATTTAGAAAGGTGTATGAGCTATGTGAACCTGACACCTTAGCTTTGGTGAGATTGGAACAATACTTAGGTTCACCCCTAGGGGTGAACCTCTCCTTTCACCTCCTTATAAAATAAGGAAATAAAATCTGTATACATTATTGTAAAATTAAAACTTTAAATCACTTTTTTATAAATTCAAACCGACATATAATTTCATTCTAATTGTAAAATCTAAACCCTAACCATCTCATTTGTAAACCCAAACCGACATATAATTTCGTTATAATTGTAAATTTAAACCCTTACCATCTCATTTGTAAACCCAAACCGACATATAATTTTGTTCTAATTATAAAATATAAACTCTAACCACCTCATTTGTAAACTCAAACCGATATATAATTTCGTTTTAATTATATAATCTAAACCCTAAAAAAATTATTTGTAAACCCAAACCGACATAATTTCATTTTGATTGTAAAATCTAAACCCTAAACAATTTATTTGTATACCCAAACCGACACATAATTTTGTTCTAGTTGTAAAATCTAAACTAAACCAATATTTAAATTTCCTAAATTAAAAGTATACATAATTTGTTTCTTTAATTGGTTTTGCTTTTTAATTTAATTTTAATTTATTTTTAAAATGAGATAATGTATAGAAGATTTTGATTGGTTGAAAAGAATAAGGTGAATGGAGAGGTTCATCTTATTTTTAAAATGAGATAATCCAAGTATTTTTGGTGAGATTGCTTTCTCTATTAATATATAGTGAATAACAATCTCTTCTCACTTTAAAAACCTTAATAAGAATGTCAAATCTCCGATAAAAAAAAAAGTTAATAATAATGGTGGGAGATATTGAAGACGAGATCAGAGACGAGAAGCATCCTCATCCTCTCTTCAAGACTTATGTAAGTGTTCGCCTTTAGAACCCTCGTGATTCATTCGAATTTAGATTGATGCATACTGATTTACTTAAAGGTTATTATATTGATTGATTTTGAGTTGTGCTTGGTAATTTCCAGTTTGATGTTGGGGTTGGTGATAAAGTATCCTCCCTCAGGGATCTTGAAGAAGGCAAGCCGCCTGTGGGATGTTCAAGAGAAATCCCAATGGATCTCCTCATGGATATTCTTTCGAGAGTTCCAGCAAAGTCTATAGCTAGGTTTCGTTGCGTATCGAAACTCTTGGAATCCATTCTTCGCAGTCCTTATTTCACGGACTTGTTCTTGACGACGACGACTCTTTCAGTTTCACCCCTGCTCCTTTTCACCGTGGAAGATAATGGCAAGTTATTCTTCTTCTCTTCACCTCACCCTCAAAATCTAGATGAGAATAATACCTTTCTTGTGCCCACCCATTACCAAGTTCAACATAAGAACTGTCCCGCAGATTTTTTGTTTGTGATCGATTCACCTCTTTGTGGATTTATCTGCAATCGAGATAAGGGGAGTGAAGAGACTTTAGTTCTTTCTAACCCAGTCACAGGGCAGTCTGTAACTCTACCCAAAGTGGAATTGAAGAGTGTTGATCATACTAAGACGACAAGAGCTTACTTAGGGTATGATCCGATTCACAAACAGTTAAAAGTGTTGTGCATCAAGTCGGGCGTTATCCCTAATACGTGTGATGAGCATCAAGTTTTGACATTGGACTCTAGAAAACATTTATGGAGGAAAGTCCAATGCAACCCCATTTTCCTAATTCAAATGGAATATGCATAGATGGTATTTTGTATTATACAGCTGGGTTGTTTATAGGAAACAAAATTACCACGATAGCGTGCTTTGATGTTGTGTCCGAGAAGTTTAGCTTTATCAACATAGATGAATGCATGTGGATCACTATTTATTCTACTTTGATCAACTACAAGGGTAAATTAGGTGCGCTTCACTTTAGTTTTTTCTCTCGAAGACTAATTGAGTTGTGGGTTCTTGAAGATGCTGAGAAATATATTTGGACCAAATATATTTACGCATTGCCTCCTTTGTGGAACGACATAGTTGAGCGTACAAAATTAGTCATTTTCATTGTTGGAATGACTGGTGGAGGTGAAGTTGTCTTGTCACCTTGCTACTGTCCACTAGACGCATTTTACATATATTACTTCAACCTTGAGAGTAAGACTCTCACAACAGTTCAAATACAAGGTCTTGAAATGTTTAAGGATAAGAGACTTTACACCTCTCTAGACTATGCTGAGAATTTGAAACTTATCTAAGTTTTCAACTTTATGTTTTAAAACTTTGTCTAGTTTTTTTTTTTTCCAGTTGATTAGTAGTGTCTACATTTCATTCTTTTGTTCCAAGTACTGAGTATGACTAAAACGACCCGACCCGTTTTCTTTTAATAATAATAATATAATTAAATACTCCATAATATTTAATTACAACCCAATCAATATATAACATACACAGCGGAATACATATAACAAAATTCACCAATACAATATATTTCATAACCATTCTATCCACCAACCTAACATGCTTGTGCATAAGGTTCCAACATAAATAACATAACCAGGAACACACAACCGAGACCCTAGATCATCCTCCTCCTCATCGCCATGATTCCACGCTACACATTACCTGCGCCACAAACACAATGAGATAAGTGAGTATTACCAGAAACACCCAGTGAGACGATCCTCCCTTCTACGAGTTATACACACAAGCAAAATCAATAGTACAACCACAAATAAAACATAACAAACCAGCCATTAAACAGAACATCCGATAACATATTCACCACACCTACACATCATCACACAAAATAAGTCATACAACTCAATCACTCATATAAGCTTATGGTCACACAATCACCTTAACAAGCTGATTCTAACAACAAATACAACCAGGAAAAACTCTCCTCACGTCTGAAATAGCCCAGAAACGTTCGTTAACTATCAAATCCCTCCGGTGAAAATCTAGCCCTAGGCGTCACGAAGCTTCCCACAAAATCTCGTGCCGAACAGAAACCAGACAAAACCACAATCTCAGTTACAATACCCAATGGTCCCAATTCGCATCTGAGATAACGTGTCTCACAAAAGTTTGAGTACGATCTGATACGTCGAAACCGTTTACTCCCAAACCCTAACGATTTTGCTCCTTCTCCTTCTCTCTAATACAAAGCTTTGTTGATCTCTTTCTCCTTCTCACTAAATAACCAAGAGTTCTCTCTGTTTCTCTCCTTCTCTGTCAACCACAAAAGAGAAGGAGGCGTCATCCTCATAAAGAAACAAATAGGGCTTTTTGGTTTAATCTAATTAAACTAGGTTTACCTAAACAAGAATTAATTAAACCATCATTTGATTTAATTAATAAATCGACCAGCTTAGTACACCAACCGGAAATTAAACCGACTCCACTCCAATTCTAGATATAAACTTCAATATTTCATATTTTTTCAGGAAACAGGCGTTACAATTCTCCCCCTCTAACAAAAGATTCGTCCTCGAATCTGAACACACTGCCACTCATCCGCAAAACTCCTCCAACCACCACCACAACGGTTCGCACCACCTACCCATCCGGTCTACCGCAACCAGAACACCACCGACCCAAACCAACCTGAACCCATCGGTCAACCCAAACATGACTCTCCCAATCACCACAACTCTGGCCCCCCGACCAACAGAAACATGACCCTCCCGGTCAACACACAGAAACCCCCGAGATTGAACCCCCATCAACCTCGAGATCCGCATCCGGTCACAATAGGAAATATGAGATTGAACCCCAATTAATCTCCTAAATCCTCATCCGATGACACTAAAAAAAATCTGAGATTGAACCCCCATCAATCCCCAAATCTGCATCTGGTCACACTGCTTATCCCCATGTCCTTGACACTTTTGACCCCAACTCACCTGTTCTTAGGTCGAAACCTTCAAGCCATACTGTTCTCACTCTCAAACCCCCCATCTTCGAGCCATACCGTGTCACCGTCAGGTCGTCACCCTCGAGATCTCGGTACCAAGATAATCCCCATCTCCTATGCCACCCTCAAGACCGCAGTCCCTCGAGCTATCGGTATCTAGGGAACCCCCGTCCCCTAAGGAGAAACCCAATCTCCTCATGAGTTGTTCAGGACTCCGTCCCTATAGCAACCATGTCATAATGTCTATAAGCATTTCCTCAACCAGGACCCACCCCGTGATCCTCTTAAAACATCGCAATTTTCTACCAATCACCAGATTCCCTCCCGGAACATCACCTCCACCTTGGCCACACTGTAAAACATCCCAACCACTTTGCGTGTTCACACACACTCTTTCCAGAAATAGATAAGCTCAAACTTTTCATAAAACTTTCTATTTTTAGAAACTATCTATTTATGAAAATTTTCCATTTATAGAAATCTCGAGCTATTTTCTTTTCCACATGACACACAAGTCCCAAAAGAAAAAATCCATAATAAATCTCCACGCTAACTTCTCGGAAATCTATTTGCAACACATCCACTTTCACAAATCACCGCTAACGGTATTTCTCGATCCACCTCTTTCCAACACTTTCAATTGCACACTGCACTTCCCGTAGAGAAGCTAAAACCACATCACAGAAAACAACTTACTGTGGAATCTCATTGAATGATCATAGAGGATGATTCAAAGACTCCAAACTCACTCAAATTGACTAACTACTCATAATCAATTTCCATCACACAACAACCATTCACAAACAACATGCACCAAGCAACAGGAAAATAATTCCACCAATTAAGTTCCCTTAAACCACTATAAACCATCCATTAACCTGCTCTAGAACCGTAAGGGCTCTGATACCAAACTGAAACAGTCTGACCTGTTTTTTTATTAATAATAATAATATAATAAATACCCGATAATAATTAATTATAACTCAATTAATAAATAACATGCACAGCGGAATACATATAACAATAATCACCAATACAATATCTTTTCTAACCATTCTATCCACAAATCTAACATGTTTTTGCATAAGGTTCCAACATAAATAACATAACCAAGAATACACAATCAAGACTCTAGATCATCCTCCTCCTCATCGCATGGATTGCACGCTATACATTACCTGCACCACAAACACAATGAGATGCGTGAGTATTACCATAAACACCCAGTGAGACGATCCTCCCGTCTACGAGCTATACACACAAGCAAATCAAGAGTACAACCACAAATAAAACATAACAAACCAGCCATTAAACAGAACATCCGATAACATATTCACCACACCTACACATCATCACAAAAAACAAGTCATACATCTCAATCGCTCAGATAAGCTCATGGTCACGCAGTCACCTTAACAAGCTGATTCTAACAACAAATACAACCAGGAAAAACTCTCCTCACGTCTGAAACAGTTCAGAAACGTCTGTTAACTATCAAATCCCTTCGGTGAAAAGGTATCCCTAGATGTCACGAAGCTTCCCACAAAATCCCGTGCCGATCAGAAACCAGACAAACCACGATCTCAGTTACAATACCCGATGGTCCCATTTCGCGTCTGAGAAAACGTGTCTCATGAAACTTTGAGTACGATCTGATACGTCGAAACTGTTTCCTCCCAAACCCTAACGATTTTGCTCCTTCTCCTTCTCTCTAATACAAAGTTTTTTTGATCTTTTTCTCCTTCTCACCAAATAACCAAGAGTTCTCTATGTTTCTCTCCTTCTCTGTCGACCACAAAAGAGAAGGAGGCGTCATCCTCAAATAGGGCTTTTTGGTTTAATTAGATTAAACCAGGTTTACCTTAACAAGAATTAATTAAACCATCCTTTGATTTAATTAATAAATCGACCATCTTAGGGCCTGACTGGTTCAAACGCTGCGTTTGCAGTTGCGGTTGCGGGAGATTGCGGAAGCGGGTGGTTGCAGTTTCAAGCGTTACTTAGCGTTTTGAATGACTGGTTTAGCGTTTTAAAATGGGTGTGTTTGTGTGAGTTTTAGGACTGGTTGACCAGCGGGTGCAATAGCGGTTAAAACATAATAAATGTAAAATATAATTATATAAATGTTTAAAAACATCAAAAAAATATTAAACTTTATTTATAATTAAAATTCATTAAAAGTACTAAAATAATTATTCAAAAAACAAATATTTTTCATATTAAAAATACTTATTACTTTATGCATTTGGCTTTTTACCAATTTATCAAGTAATTTTATAAATGATAAAAACATATGTTTTAGATAGTAGATCTTCTTTCTTAAATCTCACACACTCAATAAGTTCCGTGGAGCAGTAGTTGCATCGGTAGAAATGATCAAACGAGAGTTGAAAAGAGTCGCTGGTGATTTGTTTTTATATTTTTCACAAATAATCTTATTTTCTTAAATTTCTAATAAAATGTTATATTTATTTAGATTTTTTTGAACTTACATGCGATATGCCATTAAATTTACGTCAACTTTTCTGGGTTATTGTTAAGTGAAATCTTATTTTCTTCGAATTTTTTATTTTTTAATATTCTCAATTGTATCCGTACATTATTTTCTCCCATCCTTAATGAATAAAAAATATATTAAAAAATTATTTTATTATCATTGATTTGTTTCATGTCTTAAAAAAAAAATTCCAACCGCAATCGCCCGCAACCGCAAACGCTTGCGGGAAGCAGCTTTTGGAATTCAGTGGTTTGAAGCGGTTGGAAACGATTTGGAGCAGTTTGTGTGATTGGTACCAATCGCTAGCAACCGCTACCAGCCGCAAACGCAGCGTTTGCGAGAGGTAGCGGGAGAACCAGTTAGCACCTTAGTAAACCAACCGGAAATTAAAACGACTTCACTCCAGTTCTCGATATAAACTTCAATATTTCATATCTTTTCGGGAAACGGGCGTTACAATGACAGAGGGGTCAACACATTATTAGAAAAGAAAGAAAATTGGAAAAAAAATTGAGAGTCTCAATCAATACTGAAGTAGAATTCTAAACAGTAATTGTTGATATGAGAAACAACAATTTAAAGTATTGATCGACAAGTTAAGATTTGGGCAAGCTTTCGGTAGAAACCAGTATGAACTCAGAAGAAACGACAAACTGGACTGAAATTTATGCTCTTTTCTTATATGTTCTTGCGAAGTTACAAGTGAATCCTTTTCTTATCTCAACTCGAGTATTTAAATGATAACTACTTCGAAACTATCACCTAGGCATGACCAAAATCAAACCGTAACCGTATTTCGGACCGTAATCGGACCGTATCCGAACCGTAACCAGATCGTAACCATATAAAATGGTTAAAAACCGTAACCGTTAACCGTAAATATGTGGTTAAGTTATATTAACCATAACCGTTAATTAACTGTAACCATATCAAAACCATTGGTTAACCGCATAGTTAAACCGTAATTTGTTAATCGTAACTGTTTTAAAAATGTAATAAAATATACTAATATTTATTTATTTAATATGAATTATATGATATATAGAAATATGAATACACTAAAAATATATATTAATTATAAATAAATAATATTAATTATATTATATCATCAAATAATGTTAACCGTATCATATTATCAAATAACCGTAACTGTATATAACTGTAACCACTTCAACTGGAACCGTATTTAACCGTAACCGTTTAACCGTTTAATAAACGGTTAAAGTTAAACAAAATTTTTAACCGTAACCGGTGGTTGATAAATCATAACCGTGATAATTGTAACTGTGGTCATGCCTACTATCACCTCTGTATACTCCTAAAATCTCGCTTCTCGATCCTCCGATCTCTTCCCAGATTTGACCCAGCGTTCTTCTCAGGCGGATCCCTTTCCTAAGCCCGCAGTAGGCCCATTATCACATGCAGCCATCGCTTCCTAATGGGCTTCTCCTACGGGCCCACCAATCGTCAAAACCCATCACCAACAGTAAGTCAGTAACCAAACAAAAAACCCAGAAAACCAAAAGACTAAAAAGCCACACAAGCAAAATTTCAACGAACAAGATTGATACTTCTGTGTTCTGTCTGGCTTTGACGCAGCAACAAAGGAGGCGATGGATAACGAGACCGGACTCGTTCTAATGACTCGACCCGTTTTACCCTTTACTGGGCTAATGGGCCTTACTTTGTGCTGGTGACCGTAACGTGAACAAAGAAAGGCCACGTGGTTTACGTCCAGTCTAAACGGTGTCCTATTAAAATTTTCATCTTTAAATGTGAATGAACTCATGAAGACATGCCACGTGGTGTATACCGGGTCGGATCTTGGATAAAAGTCTAGCTAGCTATATGGGTTCGACGGTTCCGGGTTGATCTCCGGCAACGACTGTGACGTATCATCAATGGTGAAAGAGTCTTCTTCGTCGTCGTCTCCAGATGAAGAAGCCGATATCCAGAATCTGCTCGAGGAATCAGATTCTCAAATAAACCAATTTCGTGGCAGCGACGCGGCGGCAGAGCAACGACCTACCTTCGACGTGGAGAGTCTCCGATCACGTTTAAGACGGAGTTTGAAGCTCAACCTCACTAAGAAACAGTCCATTGTTATCTTCCTCCCTATCGTCATCATCCTCATTTACTTATCTACCGATTTCAGCAATTACTTCTCCGTCAAAGTTCCTGACTCTGTATTCCGGTCAAATACATTGTCGGGTCGGGCTCATGAATCGGATCTTCAAGCGCTGTATCTTCTCAGGAAGCAAGAGATCGATCTCTTCTCTCTCTGGAACCACACTTTATCGAATTTATCAACGATCGAAGACGTGAAATCTGCAGTTTTCCGGCAGGTTTCGTTGAACAGACAGATCCAAAGTGCACTACTGTCTCCGCATAAAACTGGAAATGTTGAACTCGGCGGTTCATTAGGTGGTTACCTAGCCGGCGGAAGTTGCCGGAAAATAGATCGGAAGTTGAATGGGAGGAGGACGATTCAATGGAAGCCGAGGCCAGATAAGTTCCTTTTCGCCATTTGCTTGTCTGGTCAAATGAGTAATCACTTGATTTGTTTGGAGAAGCATATGTTCTTTGCTGCATTGCTGAATCGTGTTCTTGTGATCCCTAGCCATAGATTTGATTACCATTACAGTAGAATCATTGATATTGATCGAATCAATACTTGTTTGGGGAGAACTGTTGTGGTTTCTTTTGAGGAGTTTTGGAAGAAGGATAAGAATAGGAAGAAGCATCATCATGTTCATATTGATAGATTCATATGCTACTTCTCCATACCGGAGCCTTGTTATGTAGATAAAGAGCATGTTACAAAGTTGAAAGCTTTGGGGATCACCATTGGAGGGAAGCTAGACACGCCATGGGAAGAAGATATTGCGAGGCCAAGCAACAAGACTGCTGAGGAAGTGGAGACTAATTTCAGATCAGATGATGATGTGATTGCGATTGGGGATGTTTTCTATGCTAATGTTGAGAGAGAGTGGGTGATGCAGCCTGGTGGTCCTGTTGCTCACAAGTGCAAGACTTTGATTGAACCAAACCGGCTTATTTTGCTCACTGCACAGAGATTTATTCAGACTTTCCTTGGCAAGAACTTCATCTCTCTTCATTTCCGCAGGCATGGATTCTTGAAGTTTTGGTATGATCTATTTTTCTACTTCTTTGAGTTCTCTAGTAGTATAGTAACTGAATGTGAGAATTCTTCTCTGCTAGACTTTCTCTCTTCTAATTCTCTTGTAGAATGAATGGTATAAAGAACTGTGCTTATCTAAATACTAGATTTGGTGACAATGTAGGTAACTTAGTCTTGACCAAGTTATAGCATTAATTGTATGGTAACATTTAGAAGTGTGGCTGAACTTATGTCAATGAATAATTGGAGTTGCACATCTACTTAGTTTAGGCGAATTCCATTGACCAGGTTATCATATTTATGAATAAGTATGGGCATTATCACTTGTATCAAGAATTGAATTTTCTTAATAGCTTCTTTTCTCTATGGTGTTAAAGATGGATTGTTTTTAATTATCATAGTAGCTTTTGGTGAAGCTCTGTTCATTTCATTATGAAGATTAAATCAAGAACCGTAGCTAAGAAATTTTTCTGTCTTGTGCCAGTAATGCCAAGAATCCAAGTTGCTTTTACCCCATTCCTCAAGCTGCTAACTGCATCACTCGTCTGATTGAGAAGGTCGAGGCTCCGGTTATATACCTTTCAACTGATGCAGCCGAAAGCGAAACTGGTCTGCTACAATCGCTGTTGATCCTGAATGGAAAGACTATCCCCCTTGTGAAGCGACCAGCTCGTGATTCAGCTGAGAAATGGGATGCATTGTTGTACAGACATGGTCTCGAAGGTGACTCACAGGTGTGTTTTCTTTCCTCCACCATATTGGATGAATGATGATGATACACAAGTTAACAAAATCATACTTGGGAAATTCTTATTTTTAAAGGTGGAAGCAATGTTGGATAAGACGATATGCGCAATGTCAAGCGTATTCATTGGTGCCTCGGGTTCCACCTTTACAGAGGATATCCTCAGACTCAGAAAAGACTGGGGAACAGCGTCAGAATGCGATGAGTATCTCTGTGCAAACGAGCAGCCTAATTTTGTAGCAGATCATGAATAAACCCATTAACACGCAAACTAGTCTCTGTCTTGTGAGTTCTCATCATCATAAACGGCCTAATTCTCTTCTTCTTTTTGGTGTATAGTTTTACTACTAGTGTATCATACATACAATAAAGCCAGGCTACAGTTTCTTCTAATATAATCTGAGATCATTATATATATCAGTTTATCATTGCTTCAGTTAAGTTAGATACTAATTATTTGTTATTTGCTTCTGATCCACAATAAGACGACCTTTTTGTTAAACCAAATCTCAAAGACTGTTTCAGTATAGCACACATATACACACGCTTATATATAAATTTTGTCCATATATATACCCAAAGACGCGCCGCCGCTTCTTCGTCTTTCCTCGTGAAATATATATATTAGGCTTTGTCGGTTCATCGCTATAAATTACCTTAAAAGCTTCGATTGATTTTTTCCTTTGAATATACAAAACAACCCACGTTGTCTAAAAAGCAATACCCAGATAACAAATTGACAAATCCTAAACTTAAAGATCGAAACTTTTTTCAGACTTTTCGCCTTTCTGTTTGAGAGTGATCATGAGAGCGAGGTTGGTGGTTTTCCCGATCAAAGGGAAGAAGTGGTGTTTCAGCAGATCTGTTGATCCTTTCGCTGCTCAATCGCCGTCAGGTGTTACTCCGACCACTTTACGAGGTTTATGGAAGAAATTATCATCTGAATCGAAACCCATCAATGCCAACGCAGAGCTTCTCGTTGATTTCATCTCTGACAAGGTATAGTTACATTGAAACTTTATCTCTTTATATAAAGCTTACAAATACAATACCCGTGTGTTCAATGTGGCGTCTAGTTAGATTTATTGGGTGTATAAAATTTCGACCAATTAACAAGCTTTGGTTTTGTTTCTGATTAGACAACGAACCTCATCTAGGACCACTAGGAATGAGATAAAAGAAGGGTTTTTCTAAATCAGTCTTCTTCCTTTATTTCTCCAATACTAAGTCTGAAGAATTATTGTTCTTGTTGTTGTTGTAATGGTAGATGAATAAAGCTTGGGTGGGTCTTGAGAAAGCGCCAGATGGATCAATGAAGAACAAGATTCATGGGTTTGTATTTTGAGACATTTTTGAGGTTTTGTCTTTTGGTCTATGTTTATTGATAATCTTAATGCCAAGTTGTGGTTTTTTTTGGTTGGGATGTATAGGTTTGGATTGAAGCTTTTAGCTCGTGTTAAACCGTCTGAGATTTTCTTGAAGTCTATATCCAAGGAGGTCACTTCTGTACAAGTCACTTATCCTCCGAGGTTCTCTTCACTCTCCTTTTCTCGAATTCTTTAACCTTGAGGACCAATATACCTCAAATGGATGATTTGATCATGTCTTTATAACTTATAAGTATATTCTGGTGAGTTCGGATTGGTTACCGTTTTAGCTAATCCGTGTCAAATGTTTCAGTTTAGATCCTAGACTTGTACGCAGGAGACTACGGCACATTGCCATGAGGTAACTCACTTTGCTACCCGCTGTCTCAAACGATGAAACTTTATATCCGGTTTTCAGGTGTAGTCATAGATTCAGAATCCACTTTCCTTGTATCACCGATGTTTTTTTTTAATTGGATTTGTTGCAGTGGAACAATCCTGCACAAGAAGTACCTAGTTGGTTCAGTAACTTTGCTTCCAGTGACCAGTGCATTTATGGTATGTAGCTATAGCCCTCAACTAACTCGGGTTTATTTTTTTCGAGTATGATAACCACCAAAGCCTTTTCTTCTTTCCATTTAGGTACTGCCATTACCAAACATACCGTTTTTCTGGGTCTTATTCCGTACATATTCTCACTGGCGGGCTCTTCAGGTCTGTCATCTTTGCTTCTCGAATCTCGATGCATGATTCCATATTATCGTAGAGGTTTTATATAAACCCAAAATTATCTTTATTGACATGTTAGGGAAGTGAGAAGCTGCTTAAGCTCATCGCAGACCAGTCGGATCCTCAGAAACCAGGCTCAAGTGATGATGCAGACGAAAGCAACAAAAACAACAGCAACCCGGAAAAAAAATCTCAATCTCCCACATGTGTAAGCTGATCTTATCTCTTTCTCCATCTCTCTGTCATCAAAGAAACTTGATGGAAAGTATCTTGTTTCTTACTTGTCTTTGTTTTCCTCATGAAACAGATTTTGCTTCCATCAGAAGAGTTACATCAGCTAATTCGTAAAGCTGGCGAGGAATGACTTGACGAGGCGACCATATTAGAGATTTGCAAATCCTTTCATCTCAATAAGAACGATGTTCTTAAATATCGCAATCTAGTTTAACCCGTTTGGCACTTCTTTCTTAGAACATAATGATTTCAGCTCTTTGAAGCTAACATTACGCTCCAATTCTTTTTTTCTTCTTTCTTTTGATTCCTTGTTGCTTTAGAAACTTCTTGTTACGATTTTGAACTACAAGGATACTCTAAATCCTAAATTGGATCATAGTATGAAACAAGAATTACAAAAGTAAAAGAACAAAAGAATTAAAGGATACAAACAAAATAACTACCAAATGGCCTGCGATTCACGGTCCAATTTATGCGTCTATGGGTAGACCTTCGGTTTTGGTTTGGTTTAACCGAATAATTGAAAAATAAATCTCGGTTCATTCTCAGTTTGATGATCTGACCTCTCCAACAAGACACAAAATATGGGCCTCGCTTAAAAAGCCCAGTTTACACGTGGGAGCGGGCACGTGTGGGTTCTACATATACGCTTTCAGATACAGTAACGAGACCAATAGAGCTTCCTTTTCTCTTTTCCTCTCGTGCAAGACAAACACATAAATCGTTAATTCATTCTCTTCTCTCAGAGCTTTCTGAGAATCTTAAATCTCCGATTCCAAATTCCGGCGAAAAATGGTGAGAGACATTGAAGACGAGATCAGAGACGAGAAGAATCCTCGCCCTCTTGACGAAGACGATATCGCTCTCCTCAAGACTTATGTAAGCTTCCCCCTTCTTTGAACCCTAAATAAATTTGATTTGGAGTTTCGGGTTTGTTTCGCTTTTTTACTCTTCCTGGTTCATCGGAGGTTTCGGATCCAGCGTAGATTTTAGTTACGAGTCCATGTGTTGTTAGTCAAATTTGCTAGGTCTGGTGTTCTCGAATGTGAGGGTTTCGTCTCTCTGTAAACCAATTTGATGTTTTCTCATGAGTAGTTTTGAGCTAGATTCGTTCTTAATTGCTCTTTGATGAGCTTTGATTTGTTCTACTTAGGTCAATTTTGTGCTACCTGCTACTTAGATGAGTGAATCCTGCCTCACTGTATCTGTTCTTATTACATATGCTGACCTTGGTATATGTTATTCCTAAACAGGGGTTAGGGCCTTACTCTGCACCTATCAAGAAAGCTGAGAAAGAAATTAAAGATCTCGCCAAGAAGATCAACGATCTATGTGGTATGTGTGTGCACACTCAAGTGTTGGGCTTACTTTGATTAGCTAGTGACTTCTCTGTTTATGGTCATTGGTTTGCTTATATATATGGTCACTTTCAGGTATCAAGGAGTCTGATACTGGTTTAGCTCCTCCCAGTCAATGGGATCTTGTATCTGATAAGCAAATGATGCAAGAGGAGCAACCTCTTCAGGTAGGTTTTCGTTTTTAGGTAGTTGTCTGATATAGGTCGTCTTGTCTCATGGTGGCTATAAGGGATTAAGGTAAACGTTTTTTCTGTCCAGGTTGCGAGATGCACAAAGATTATAAGTCCAAACACTGAAGACGCCAAATACGTTATCAATGTCAAACAAATTGCTAAGGTACATTATATTATATCACTTGGTTGCTGTTACTGGTTTGCTGCATAATCAATTGTGTGTTTCAGAGACTTTTATGTTTTTGGTTATACTGATTTAGTTTTTGGTTCTTAACTCCAGTTTGTTGTTGGACTTGGCGATAAAGTTTCTCCCACTGATATTGAAGAAGGCATGCGTGTGGGGTATGTTCTGTTTATGAACTGAGTTTTGTATCTACCTAATTATCAGTTCTCCGTTGTATCTTCTTTCTAGATGTTTTATTTGCTTCAGAGGAACCCTTTTAGTCGTTATGCAATTCTCATATCGATGAAAACTTATGAGAACGTTCTGTCTTTGATTTGTACTTGCAGAGTTGATCGGAATAAATATCAGATACAGATCCCTCTACCTCCGAAAATCGATCCTAGCGTGACCATGATGACAGTCGAAGAGAAACCTGATGTAACTTACAATGATGTTGGTGGCTGCAAGGAGCAGATTGAAAAGATGCGAGAGGTATTTTGAACTTTTGTTGATATTCTGTGTGCTTATCTTACAATGTTTTGCTAAAGTTTGACAAGTGGTGTGATGTAATATCTTCATCAAAGATTAACAGTTTCTCTGTTGTTGTAGGTTGTTGAACTGCCGATGCTTCATCCAGAGAAATTTGTGAAGCTTGGAATAGATCCTCCTAAGGGTGTTCTCTGCTACGGTCCTCCTGGTACCGGTAAAACTCTTCTGGCTAGAGCTGTGGCCAATAGAACCGATGCTTGCTTTATCAGGGTTATTGGCAGTGAGCTTGTTCAGAAGTATGTTGGGGAAGGAGCTAGAATGGTTCGTGAACTGTTTCAGGTAATTGATTGTAAGCACCCCTTGCGCTTTCTGAGTTTGTCAAGCCAATGCTGCTATATTTTGTTCTGAACTGTATAATACTCTCTATTCAGATGGCACGGTCCAAGAAAGCTTGCATTGTGTTCTTTGACGAAGTTGATGCAATTGGTGGTGCAAGATTTGATGACGGTGTAGGTGGTGACAATGAAGTCCAACGTACTATGCTTGAGATTGTCAATCAGCTTGATGGGTTCGACGCACGTGGTAACATCAAGGTTCTTATGGCAACAAACAGGTCAGTCACAATCCCTGTACCATCTATAAGTAAACTACACAACTCTATAATACGGATCGACTCATTGGTGTTTCTGTATTAACTCTCTTATCCAGGCCTGACACACTTGACCCTGCTCTTTTACGTCCTGGACGTCTTGACCGTAAGGTTGAGTTTGGTCTTCCTGATCTGGAGAGCAGAACACAGATCTTTAAGATTCACACACGAACAATGAACTGCGAAAGAGACATCCGTTTCGAACTCCTTGCTCGCCTCTGCCCAAACTCGACTGGTAATGATCCCTCAACCATGAAACAGCTCTCATGCATTTTTGTGCTTTAAAGATTTGTTCTGACTTGGGATTTTGTTAATCTTTTGTCTTTGGCAGGAGCTGACATCAGAAGTGTATGCACTGAAGCTGGAATGTACGCAATCAGAGCTAGGAGAAAGACTGTGACTGAGAAAGACTTTCTGGATGCAGTGAACAAAGTTATCAAAGGTTACCAAAAGTTCAGTGCCACTCCAAAGTATATGGTCTACAATTAGAGAGAAAAAGATTGAAGTCGGTTTGCTTCATCACAACGCTCCTAAAGCAAAACTCAGAAACACTCTTTGTTCTTTGTGTCTTTCTCCTTCATTCTCTTTTGCAGTACTTGTTTTACTACTTATTCCAGTAACTCGGTTGTTTTCAGGTTTCATCAATGTCAGATACTTTTGGATTCTTTGCTAAGTTGGTCTTTTCTGATGTCACGTCCTTCGAAATTGATAACACGTAAATGATCAAGAACGAATTAAACCAAGCCAATATAGAACTGATGTTGAAAGAAATCAAAAAAGAATTTGGTTTTGAGAAGCTACAAACTTTGGAACAACATACAAATACAATAAAACAATGGGATTATACAATGCTATTTATCTTCCAATTTTGCTTTTTGTTGTTTCTGTGGCTTCATCTGACAGAGAGGACTTTTACATGTAATCATTGGTCGTGTCGGGGTTACCAGAACGTTGCGGTGGATCAACTCCGACAGTTCTTTTGCTCATGTTAGCTCTCTGCACTAACACAACCAGAGCCTGCACAACTTCGGACATCGGTGGTCTAAACTCCGGCTCCGGCTGTTAATAAACAAAACCCAAAATCAGTTAAAGACTTTCTTGATTTTGCAAGTTGCTTACAAGATTTTGATTTGTAACCATTATATTTACCTGGACGCAGAGAGCGATAACATCTGCAAATCGAGAGAGAGATTTAACAGGATAAAGCCCTTTAAGAGCTGGATCAACCATTTTGCCTAAAGCATCAATGTCGTGAAGTTGTGGTGTCGCCCATCTAACCAATGACTGCTCAGATCTTGACCTCGTGCTGCTCAAGTTTATATTACCAGTTGTAAGATTCAAATTCAGAAACACATTCCACATCTAAATCAAGCCTAGTTATAATCATAATAGAGTTTACCTGTCAAATGGTTTTCTCCCAGTTAAGAGTTCAAGCATCACTACTCCAAAACTGTAAACGTCGCTCTTCAAAGAATACTGGCCTGACATTGATACTTCAGGTGCGCTATACCCTTCATCGGTTTGGTTTATTAACTGCACGTATCAAAATGATCTAAGCAACCAAATAAGTTGAGAAATAGTACAGAGTTTGGATAAGAGACTGTGTATCCAAACCTCATCAGCTGTGGGAAGGAAGCTTGCCAGACCGGAATCTGATAAGTGAGGATTCAGCTCTGAGTCGAGTAAAATATTAGCTGATTTGATGTTCTTGTCAACTATAGATGGTGAACAAACTTCATGCAGGTACCTGCAAGAACAATACTTTCTGTTAACCAAAATACTCAGTTTCTTTGGCTAAGCAATGAATTGTTTTTGGAATTTACTCTAGTGCGCGTGCAGTCCCAAGAGCAATCTTGACTCGTGAATTCCACACCAAGCCTTTACTTTCCTCTTCTGATAAGTGTAAGAAGTCATGTAATGATCCATTTTTGTGGAATTCATAGACCACGAGATGTTGTCCGTGCTCAGCACAGTAACCAACAAGCTTGGTCACATTTGGATGATTCAAACTGGCGATTTTCGATACCATTTTAATGAAATCATCGGTCATGCCATGTGAAAGAGCAGACGAATCTATTTTCTTCACAGCAAGAACCTGAAAGGTAAGAGTGTTCTAAAAACATTATGACATATTTCAAGAGAAAGTAATTAGAATTACATTATAAGATAACAATACTACCTTTCCATCATCAAACTCAGCTCTGTATACTCGTCCAAAAGTCCCTTCTCCAAGAAGATTATCTACGCTGAAACTGCCAGTAGCAATCTGGAGATCTGCAACTGAATAGACTTTCACATGTGAAGGAACCACCACCATGGATTTCTTGACAGCACTAGGCTTTCTTGTCGAATCATCATCGTCAAATGATTTGCTTCTATCAACTGGTGGAGGCCGAAGATTAATAGACAACGAAGTATCCAGTTTCTTAGTCTCAACTGATATAGAACTCTGAATGGAATTGTTTTCTGCAACCATATATGGAGTCTTAGATTAAATCTTAAACTACGTTCAAAATTTTATTAAGGTGAAATGTTGGTGTATATGTGTGCATACCGTGAAAGTCGTTTGAAGCAAGAGTGAAAGGCTCGTTATCAGTTTTCTCAATGTCCATGGATGATGATCTCTTTGATTTTTTCCTTTTGAACAAGAAGAAAGCCACAAGAAGAGCTGTAACTACTAACAATGAAATGATTATGCCTGCAATTGCACCAGCTCCGATTCCTGATTTCTTGGAATCTCCATTGCTGGTGGACTGATCACCACTAGACCGGTTTTCATGTCCTCCAGATTTACGGCTCGGGGAGCCATGGATTGGAGGTGTTCCAGGTGGTGGTGGAGGCGCAGGTCCAGTATTGAATGAGTTGCCATCTTTTCTGTTTGCAAGAAACAAGAAAAGTGAGATCAAAAGTTTCAAAGAAACAAGCAAATGTGTGTGAAATGAGAACTTACATCAATGTAATGCCCTTTAAAGAACTGGGGATCCAACCCGTGAAGTCGTTGTTTGCAATGTTCCTGAATTACATTCATGAAGAACCAAACGTTAATGAATGTAAAAAAAAAAAAACCAGCTTCGCGTGTAATAAGGTTTGGTTAGTGGTTACTCACAGAGTCTCCAGAGGAAGACCGGCTAAGACATCGACTGTGCCTGAGAACTGATTGTTCTGAAGGTATCTGTAAAGTTAAAAGCCACATGTTTTAGTAACTGGTACAGTTTCAGATTTAATCAGAGGTTCCTGAAAACTTACAATGATTTTAAACTTGTTAGAGAGGTGAAAGTTCCTGGTAAAGAATTCGTGAAAGAATTGAAAGAGAAGTCCCTGCAACACATGTAAGTTTGTCAAATATTTGACTACGATCAAAACTGAATGAGCACAATACCAATCTTTACTAGGATCTTACAAGGTTGTGAGAGAGTTGAGCTTTGAGAAGTCGATAGCTATCTGCCCCTTAAACTGATTGTGACCAAGATTGCTGAATTTTTGCACAAGACAAAACATTAATATTCACATCTTTATAAGAGATGATGTCTAGAGAAATGTGAAGTGAAGGAATTACTTACAGATACTTAAGTGGTGTCATATGAGAAATGGAGTATTGAGCAGCTCCAGTGAATTGGTTATTTGCAAGATTCCTGAAACACCATGGATTATAAACTCGGAACACACGGTTGTTAAGTTAGAAACCAATATAAAAAGGAGGGTTGATGGAACATACAATCGTTGCAGATTTGGAGGAAGCTGATATGGTAAATCACCTCCAAGATTATTGCTGCTTAGATCACTGCAAGTTCCATGAAAGATTACAAAATTAAAAAACTCGTTATCTCAACTTCAATTAACAGTTTAAAGCATTTGACAGATTGATCTTACAGCTCGGTAAGAGAAGTCAATTTATCAAGCATGTATCCAAGTGTTCCAGAGAGCTCAAGACCAGGTAACTTTCTGCCAGCCAAGTCGATATAACTCAGTTTATGTTAGATGTAAACCAAATGACTAAAACTAGCAAACAAGAAATTAGATACAAAGAATCACTAACATTTGAGTAACTCGTGACCCGGAGCAAGTTACACCTCTCCAATTCTGGCCACAAGGATCACCAGCTGCTGCAGTCCATTGTGTTAGCTGAGCTGGTGAATGCATACTGCTGAACAATGTGTTTAATGCCGAAGCTGCATTAAATAGAAATCAGAGACCATTCATTAAAGCACACAAACCATAAATCATAAATCTGTTCTGCTTTCACCAAGTCTATACTATAAATTAAAAGCTTTCCAGAAGAACCAAGTTTGAAGATACACAGATAAGATAAAGGTTCAAGATTTAACCCCAAAAAAAAACTAAACAGATGTGAGATTTGAGGAGAAGTAAAAGATTGAAACTTTGGGTAAATGGATGAAAGAATGAAAACAGAATAAAAAAATTGAAGGATATACGAAAAAGATTGAGACTTTAGACAACCCAATAAGCGGAAAAAGTGAACAAGAATCAAGAAGAAGAAGAAACTCACTGTCTGATGCATCTGTGGCTCCATGGATGAATCTAAGCTCAAACCCAACAATGCATACTGTAAACAGAGCCACCACCGCCCAATTCACCCTCCTCCTCATCTTCTTCCTCTGTCTCTGTCTCTTTCTCTTTCTCTCTCTCTCTCTCTCTCTCTCAAGAACGAGATTCCAAAATCTAGTCTTGTGAAAAGTTATAAAGAAAAGGAAAGAGAGAAATTTAGAAACTTTTTTGTGTTTGTTTGTTTTCTTTTTGAAATCTAATAGTAATTTTTTTTTTTCTTGACCAAGTGAGATTCATCATTATATACTGTTTCATTTAGCTCGTGAAGAAAAAAATCGAATTTTTACAGAGTAAAGCTGTCAAGCACGATTTTAGCAGTAAGAAGCCAAAGGCACAAAAATAAAGATTAGGCTCATTTTGGTGCCTTCTGAACATTATATACATTAATTAGAGTATTATTTTGTTCCTTCCAAATGTATCCACAATGATTTGTTCTTTTCTTGGTGTATCATAATTATGAGTTTTTGATCCCATGCATCTACATCTATAAAATTAGCTTTTCTATCTTCTTATTCTGCCACCTAACCATCCACCTAAACAACATTATATTTTTACTTTAAAATAAATTTTAAATATTCATTTAATGCATATTTATGTTATATACAATTAATAAAAAATTTATTAAAATGTCTTAATGATTTTTACAAATGGAAGTAATTTTAAATTCATGGTAGAATAAAACAAAATTTTATATAATTAAATGTATAAAATTTTAAAGAGGAAAAATATTAGTTTATAACATGATAAAAAGGAAAACAAATTTGATATTTCATCAAATGAATCAAATGCTTTTAATCCAAATTTGAGTATCTAAAGATAATAATTAAAGAGACATAATTTTAGCATGTTTTGAAAATCAATTTGCAGTCTAATATGTGTTATATGTGAGCCAATAGAAGTGAAACGAAAGTAGATGTGGAAAGGCAACGAGTGCACCATAGATAATGACGAAAGAATTGTAGTTAAAAGTGTTTGAAAATAAATTACTAAAATTTGAAAAGATAAACACGTGACTAAATTAAAATCTTTGATATCTCATTCATTGTGTGAAACGAATGAGTTTGTAGAAAAATACATGATATATATTATTAAATAGATTAATAGATTCCAAGTCAGCCTCAACCGTTTGGCCATATAATCATAGAAAGTAAAATAAGATAGATACATTCATGAATTAGTCGCAAGTTCATTTATATATGGTATGTTGCACTTGTTTTGATGGGTAAATCAAGCTTGTAAAAGATGTTATAACAATATTATATATGTACTTTTACACTACGTAATATTCATGAAATTCAGTATATTCAGCTTTTATACAGAATAATGTTATATTAGTATCAACATCTAATCATAAATGATATATACAATTAGATAAACAATCGATAATCAACATCAAAACTTTTAAAGAGTATTTTTTTGAAATATGAATAACAAAGAAATTCTCTCAAAAATAAAAGATCATGAGGTAGTCATCAANCTTTTTGAAATCTAATAGTAATTTTTTTTTTTCTTGACCAAGTGAGATTCATCATTATATACTGTTTCATTTAGCTCGTGAAGAAAAAAATCGAATTTTTACAGAGTAAAGCTGTCAAGCACGATTTTAGCAGTAAGAAGCCAAAGGCACAAAAATAAAGATTAGGCTCATTTTGGTGCCTTCTGAACATTATATACATTAATTAGAGTATTATTTTGTTCCTTCCAAATGTATCCACAATGATTTGTTCTTTTCTTGGTGTATCATAATTATGAGTTTTTGATCCCATGCATCTACATCTATAAAATTAGCTTTTCTATCTTCTTATTCTGCCACCTAACCATCCACCTAAACAACATTATATTTTTACTTTAAAATAAATTTTAAATATTCATTTAATGCATATTTATGTTATATACAATTAATAAAAAATTTATTAAAATGTCTTAATGATTTTTACAAATGGAAGTAATTTTAAATTCATGGTAGAATAAAACAAAATTTTATATAATTAAATGTATAAAATTTTAAAGAGGAAAAATATTAGTTTATAACATGATAAAAAGGAAAACAAATTTGATATTTCATCAAATGAATCAAATGCTTTTAATCCAAATTTGAGTATCTAAAGATAATAATTAAAGAGACATAATTTTAGCATGTTTTGAAAATCAATTTGCAGTCTAATATGTGTTATATGTGAGCCAATAGAAGTGAAACGAAAGTAGATGTGGAAAGGCAACGAGTGCACCATAGATAATGACGAAAGAATTGTAGTTAAAAGTGTTTGAAAATAAATTACTAAAATTTGAAAAGATAAACACGTGACTAAATTAAAATCTTTGATATCTCATTCATTGTGTGAAACGAATGAGTTTGTAGAAAAATACATGATATATATTATTAAATAGATTAATAGATTCCAAGTCAGCCTCAACCGTTTGGCCATATAATCATAGAAAGTAAAATAAGATAGATACATTCATGAATTAGTCGCAAGTTCATTTATATATGGTATGTTGCACTTGTTTTGATGGGTAAATCAAGCTTGTAAAAGATGTTATAACAATATTATATATGTACTTTTACACTACGTAATATTCATGAAATTCAGTATATTCAGCTTTTATACAGAATAATGTTATATTAGTATCAACATCTAATCATAAATGATATATACAATTAGATAAACAATCGATAATCAACATCAAAACTTTTAAAGAGTATTTTTTTGAAATATGAATAACAAAGAAATTCTCTCAAAAATAAAAGATCATGAGGTAGTCATCAATGACAGACAGTTTATTTTTCCTGCGAAAATCTAAGGTGATCTTAGTTATTATGTGACACATATCAAATTATTTCTTTGTCACAGAAATATTATTATTAATATTGTTGTATATTATTTAGTTAAGTAAGTTTAGTGTTTATATATATTTGTACCTAAAAATTTGAATGATTATATTTGATATAAAAATATATATTGTTGATAGAAAATATTTTTAAATCTAAAATTTCGCCCGCCGATACAAATTCTAGTGATTAATAAAATAGTACAGTAGTAATTACGATGACGCTCCCCGTAGATTTCATAACATACGCGCTTTTGGAGGTTGATGTATATTGTTGATTCTATTTTGAATGTCATCTCTTTAATAATTTATATATAATATAGATAGCTTTCTTTCTTTTTCTCTTTTTTATAACACCATAAAGGTAGCTTTCATACGATGGAGATCACTATGAAGGTTGGGCTAAATGGATATGATTGGCTCTTTACTCTCTTCTTTACATATTGTCCCATCATCGCTTTTTGCTGAATTGATCGTTTTCTTTTCTTTTTTTACTTTTTTATTTTACGTTTTTTAAGTTTAAATATAAGAGGACGACGCAAATGTGTTTCCTTTACTAAACACCTAAAGTCAATCTTGAATACGAAAATAAAGCAAATTTGTTAAAAGGTATATTTTCACGTAAGAAGAATAAGTTAATCTAAAAAAATAAGTTATTTGCTTACTTGGTAATTTAGAGTTTGTAATTCATTTTATCATGATATTTTAATAATATAAATAATTGTTTATCAGTATTATTGTACTATATGGTTTGTAAGTTGCAACTTGCAACTAAAATATATGAGATAACTTCTTCGTTGAACATCTCGTGATCATATTTGTTTCGCTGTCTTTGATTTCTTTTAACTATAAATATCATTTTTCTCATGATCCACGAAGCACACAAATTTTGTGATAACTTACGTTATCCCAACACAAAGGGTTCTAAGACAAGTTTTAGTGGAGAAGAAAAAGAAAAAAAAATCAGATTAAACAAAAAAATTTAAGAGAGGTTTTTATATTGCATACTCTTTTATGGTTTTAGGTCCGTAAGTGTCGAGTGTTTGTTGGCTGGACAAAAAAATAAAAGAATCAAAAAATATTTGTTTCGACGATTAAATTTTTTTTCTCTCTCGATTTCTCTCGTTGTTTCTCTCTCGATCGAAGTCCAGTCTTGATAAAAGGAAGGAAAAGGATATGTTACAGCTATGGAATCAGAGGCGATTGTGGTCGGAGGAGAGACGAAGCGGAAGGGATTTAATCTCAGAGGTGAATCGGAGGATATTGATTTGAGTTTGGAGTCGAGTCATTCAGATGAAGTTGAAGCAATTAGAATCGAAGGGTAAGTTTCTCTGTTTAGTAGATTGAATTCGCGAATAGTTAGGAGGGATTTGGGTTGTTTGGATTTTGTTCGTAAATTTTGGATTAGGGTTGGTGGTTCGAAATTTTAGGGTTCTTGCCTATAAATGTCTATAGTTCGAAATCGGTTACAAGTAGGGTTTAGGGTCTGGATCTGGCATGCTTTTTTCGGACCTCCAGGTACATTAAACGATATAAATATTCTTGATCGTTCTTTCGTTTTTGATGATATTTCAAATGGTCGAGCTCCGAAAGTTAAATACAGTGTCAACGAACACTAGTACAAGTTGGCTTACTATCTCACGGCTGGTATTTATCCAAAATGGTCTACTTTTATCCAATCTATTCCACTACCGCAAACTCCAAAAGATTGTTTCTTTGCTACGCATCAAGAAGCTGCACGTAAAGATGTCGAGCGTGCTTTTGGAGTTTTGCATACTCGATTTGCCATAGTGAAAAATCCGGCTCTTCTTTGGGATAAGAATAAAATTGGAAATATAATGATAGCGTGTATCATACTGCACAATATGATCGTAGAGACGAACGAGATGGATACACTCTGTTTGATCCATCCGAATTCACACACATTGAGTCCAACCAAACTTCAGAAGTGGACGTCACTATACCAACAACCATGCCTTCAAGTGTCTCCACTATGATGAACATTCGTTTGAGTGTTCGGGATCGAGATAAACATAAATAGTTACAAGATGATTTGGTTGTGAATATTTGGGAAAAATTTGGAGAATACAATTAAGCATTTCCTCTTTTTATGAATTTTACTTGTTATTTATTATGTTTTAATGTTTCCTATGTTTTAAATTTTATGAAATGCAATAATTTTATAAACACATATCTCAAATGCAATAATTTCATATTCTAATTAAAAAAATTTATTTAAAAAAAAAATTAATTAAGAGACTCAAAATAAGAACCTACCATTAGGAGAAAACTTTTAATTAACAAACTCAAAGTTCTACTTTATGAAGATATGATGCTTAGATAAATCTTAGTACTTCACATTTGAAATCTCTCATAGAGTTCTCTGTTATCTCAGTTTCGTGTAAGTAGGTGCAAATGTTTGGAGGTGATTATGTGAGAAATTAACTTCTCAATGATTATACATTTCGGGCAGCTGAATCTTAACTTGAACTGTCAAGCAAAGTGCCAGCAAGAACCGAGTATGGATGACAAAGACATATAATTTATTTAATTAACATATATTTATATATAAGTTATTTGGTACGTATATGTATATATTATTGCGTATAACTTATTAAAAATTCGTATTTCTTTTCTGTTATTTATATAATAACTAATGATACAGAGAATCTTAACTCGCTCGTGTTCGTGTTCATGTTCATGTTCAATTCAACCAATATATCGGTTTCACAAATTTAACAGCACAAATACAAAAACTTAACAAACTACGACCATTTTAACAATGTAAATATGTAATATATGACACGAAGAAACGAATGTAACAATGTTTCAAAAAATTAACAGCACAAATATTATACGCAGAAAAGAATGTAAAAAATGATTATAAATACGAAGTGTTGTGTAGAAAATTAACGACCAGGTACAGGTTGCTTAAAAATTCCCACGACAACTTCTCAAGTTTTGTCGGTGGGAAACCATTTTTTAATTATCTTTATTTGTCTATCATTAAGTTAAATTATTCATATTTTTTCTTCTGTTAATGATTAAACTAATTACGACAGATGTGCTGTCGTTTTTGCTCCAGCCAAGACATACGGCGTGCCGTTTTTTCCCCTTTCATTATTCAAAAAGAATAGGTAACCTAACTTTGCGTTAATTTGATAGGTCGATTTGGAAGAATGATCACAAATTTGTTACATTATAAAAACGGCTGATGTGTGTTACCTTGTGTGTTATTCAAGTTTGTTTAAAACTTATTCAATGTGATAACGTGAAAATCATAACATAACGGAGAAAAAAACAAAGACCATAGAAATCAATTAAAAAATGGTTTGGAATATGGATGGTTGTCAAAAAAGCATTATATGAAGAAAGAGACCAAAACAAAACTAGTTTAGTAGTCATGTTTTAAAACCATTCACCTCCAATGATGGCTCACAATTTCATAGGTAAAACAATTTAGACCTTGACTACTACTCACAAACAATTTTAAAAACTTCAGTCACTTCACTAATACAAAACCCACCTTTAAACCCTATAAACCCTAAACGCCAAGCCCATGTTTTTACCTATCCCTCCTTTCATGTTTTGCTTCTCTTCCATGTCCATTGTCTCTCTCACTTCTCCTCTCTTTATAATCTCTATGGCCCCGATGATCCTCGTCTCTATATCTTCGACTCTCCTCACGCCTATCCCCATCTCTCATCTCTTCACGGCGTCTTCTTCTTCTTCTGTCTTCATCTTCCCTGCTATCTCTTTCTTCTCTCTCTCTGCGTTTCCTCTCCTTTTCTCTTACCTCTTCCCGGCCACGCTGTTTTCTACCATCGTCAACTTCATCATCTCTGTGACGTCTTTTACCTTCCCCATTACCGTGAGGACTTCTCCTATTAATCTTCTCCCTACTCTCCCTCTCATCCCTCTCATGACTATTATGCTCTCTCTTGGGCATTTCAGGTGCATCACCCTCAAAAACCATATCATAGCCTTCACCTCCTCCGTGCTGTCTGTTTTGATCTTTTACAATGTACTTTGAAGACTGATTACCACCCACACAGTCCTTAGCAACATGATCCGTCGAGCCGCATTTGAAACATCCATTCCCTAATTCATGTTTGCCAAGTATTAGTTCTTTATTACTTGTTCGTCTATGGCAAGTCAATACTCTACAGGAAAGAAGAAAGGATTAAACCGTTACCCTTTTTGGAGTCTTTCTGCCGGAACTGTGACCAAAGTTTTGACACACTCTGACTGAAATCCACATGTATTCGTCTATCATCGATCAGAGCATTGTCCATCTGAAAATCAACAAGTTGGTTAAATCCCCCAAATAAATCGTTTCACAACTTCTATATACATATTTTTCAGCCAGTTGGCCTTTACCTTATAATAAGCTTGTTCGCATGCCTCCTTGATTTCAAACTCTAGAACAAAGACATAAACTCTCGGTTAAAACAAATATTATACAGAAGAACTTAGATTTTCATAGCATGACAGAGATTTAACTCACCTATAAAAGCATAGCACAAACTGTCACCTGTCTTGAAATCACGGATTATATCAGCCCTGGCATTTTAAGACATGAATGTCAATACAATTGCAGCAATTAAGTTTCAAACGCATAAAGAATCAAGGAACTATCACTTACGATACAACGGTTCCAAAGCGTGAAAAAATGGTATGGAGGTCCTCATCCTGCATGAGACAAGAAATTAGAACAAAATGTCACAAACAGAAGAAGGATTTGCTTTCTATTTTAAAAATCAAGCACCTACCTCAGTCACAGGATTCAGTTTGCAGACGAACAGCACATTGTCAGGTGGTTTTACCTCAGCCTCAGGAATATCTCCTATCTGCAACAGCAACGCAAGGCAACAATTACATAATTCATTTGATATGTAACATCAAAAGAGCAACAAGCCAATTGAAACGGTTATACTTACACTTTCAAGTACAACAGCACTAGAATGGGCTGCCTTTTCGCGGATAACCTCCTCCAGTTCCTGAGCACCAAGTTCTTCATCCATTGGAACCCAATCATCTTCAAGTCGCACGTCATCTTTGACCTCTTCCTTCGGTTTTCCTTCGGGAGAAGCATCTGGTATCATTTCAGCCAGCTGTGGGGGATCATCAAATGGATCATCAAGTATATATGTGTGTTTGATTCTAATGTTTTTGAAGGGTCTGTTCTTTGCATCAACATAAGCTTCGTTTATCCTAGTCAAAGTTTCCAACCCCTCAGCAATCTCCCCAAACACCTGAAAAATGGTATACAGAATGGCATATCAAAAGATAATCGATACATACTAAAGAAAGAATTCGCAGATCATTTATAATTTTGCACTTACAGTGTGTTTCCCATCAAGATAGTCCAAATCATCGCGAAGAGTGAAGTAGAACTGAAAATAAGAGTAGAAAAGTTCACATGAGGATATATATAGATCCCGAGCACACTGATAATTATACTGAACCCAGAGATTTCATAATGAAATATAAGACGATAAACTTAGTAATTCATTCAAAATGATATAGCTTACCTGGGAAGCATTGAGATTTTCTCCACCACTGGCCATTGCAACAGTACCGGTCTTTAAATGTTTTAAATCAAGATGGATCTCATCGCTGAAAAAACGGGCCTGCTCACCATACAGAAATCTGAAAATCCATCCAACATAGCAAACACAAGATGGTTAAGAAAAAAGTTCAAACATTGACTGGAGAAAACACGAACAAGGAGGTGGGAAAGCAACACAGAAGGCAAAACTGATTCAAAAGGCAAAGAATGATCAAAATATACAAAGTACACATATCAAAAGGTAAAAATAACAGCAACTTACTTGTAGATTGAATCTCCACCAGCTCCCGTACCAGTTGGATCACCCGTCTGTGCTGTGAAATCCTTTTGCACAGTGTGAAATAGACACCCATTGTAGTATTTGATCCTATAAAACCAAATAAGAAAGTTAAAACCCCATGGAGATATAGTGAGTGCCATAGGTAGATAGGCAAAAGAGACACTAACTTGCAAAGCTTGAGGAAGTTCTTGCAGGTCAAAGGGCATTTATTCGAGTAAAGGTCAATCACTATATCCCCAAGGCTCGTCACAATAAGAACTGACATGTTTTACTTCTTCTTGCAGAACCTGAAAACCAAAAAAATCACCGGAGGAAGGCATTGTAAGGTTACCGTATAAACTGATTGAGAATTCATACTACAAAATAGACTCTAACTTAGGTAAAGAAGGTATAAAGCAAAGCCATTCAAACTAAGAAGAACCAAACAGTAGCATTCGAAGAACATGAAATCCCTAAATTTATCTCAAAACAAACCGATGAATCGCGCTACTAAAACCCCAAATCATCTCCTTAAAAATGTGGCTACCACTGTTTTCCTTTGTAAAAATCGATATCATCTCGCTCATCTAAACATCAGAAGGAACAAACAAAAAAAACCCTAAACCTATGCGAAAAATAGAATCAACAACAATCGAGATTCGCGAGCAATGTAGTTTCGTACATCGTAAACTGAATCGAGGAAAATACGAAGAGACGACCGCTGAGATGTACGAACTAACCTCAGAAACGATACGAGCAAGGAGGCGCCTATCTTGGAGTGAGCCGGAAACTGTCGCGATTCGCGAGCAATGATGATTGATTCTCGATTCCCGTCGTGTGTGCTCTGTGCTGCTTATTCTGAATTTCGACTCTTTTTAATTTTTATGGGCCTAACTTAGAGATCGTCAATGCTCGAATGAGGATAAGCCCAATAATAGAAATAGGCATATGACCAAAATCACATGCTAACCGTACTTCTAACCATAACTGGACCATACACTGATACACATAAACCATAACTGATATACGGTATAAATTAAATAAAAAAAAATTATTACTAAATATTGTATTGGTGAAATATTAATATAATTAATTATTAGTTAACTTCCCATTAAATATTTAATGTAGAAATTCATTAAGAAAAAATTAAAATACATCGAATAATATAGTAAATAATATTTAATTTATTGTGTAAATAGTTAAATCGTATAATTTTAATTGAAATAGATATAATTAAATTATGCAAACCATTATAAATAATATAGTACAATTTATATTCTCAAACTCATTGTCATTTTAGCAAATTACCATTGTTTTGTTTACTAATTTTCACCTCGGCTAAATATATATATATATATATATTTACCATTTCCAAATATACAAGGATAGGGCCCTAAAACTATGCTTGCTGTTTTTTAATTTAGTGCTAAAAACTACGCGACGTTTTTGTGGATTTCTCCACATTCCGCAGCCTCGGCGTTCTCAGCGTCGCGTCGCGTCACGTCTTGACCGCTCTTTTTGGTCAACAACAATCACCAGATATCTAAGCAAAGCCGAGAAGAGGTGGGGGGGGGAGGGGAGATTCAGGTGCTCGGAAAAATGAAACACCATCACAAGCTCACGGTGGGGTTATGTCTCATTTGGGCAGCCACGATCCTCTACGGCGAAATGTTCACCTTCTGGGTTCCTTCTCTATTCACTTGTTCTTGGCCTCACCATAATAAGGTCTCTCTCCCTACTCTCCGATCAAAAATTTTCATCTTTTTTAATATCTGAATGCTCAATTTTGGGGATTCAGTGAATCTAATTCGACTTCGATTGTGTATTTGCTTATTTCTCTCTGAAAGTTGCGAGATTTACTGCAAAATGTCTATAAAAATCGAAGCTTTGAAATTGAAATCCGACATTTTCGGTATTACTATTATTGGGAATATAATCTTTCACTGATCTATAAATAGCTTTGATGCAACATTATTAAAAGGTCAATGTGTAAAGAATCTCAATAGATCTGCAGAAGCTTGGTTGCATCAAAGCTATTTGAGTCACTGTTGAGTTGTGATTGTTCATATCTGTAAGCTTTTTTTTCTTTTTACTTTACAGAGTGATGGGAATTTTACTAAAGTGGCCATTGTTACTGATCCCCAGGTGACTAGCTTTTCAAATGCTTTTCGATTTTGGTTGTGTGTTGTTTTTGGAGTTTGATCATCTGATTATGTGTTGTTGTTGTTATTGTTGGTGTCTTTATGCAGCTCATGGATAAGACATCGTTTCGTTTGTCGTCAAAGACACTTGCTTTAGAGCTTGCTCAGTTTTATACTGATATAAACATGCGGAGATCGTTCTTTCAGTCTGTCTTGCCCTTCAAACCAGATGTTGTTTTGTTTTTAGGTGATTATTTCGATGGTGGGCCATTTCTGCCTGAGGACGAGTAAGCTCTCCTTGTTCTTGTCCTTTCACTTGTTCTTCTTTCTGCTCAAATGGTTAACTTGTTATTTTTATCAGATGGCAGGAATCTTTAAGCCGGTTTAAACATGTATTTGGTGTGAATTCACAAGGCAAAGTTGGGGACATCCCTACATTTTACATCCCTGGGAACCATGATGTTGGCTATTCTAGGGTTGCGTCCCATAAGCAAGACGTACTACGTTAATCACCTTTTTCTCAAATTTATCACATTTGTCAGCGACCTATATCATGTGTATATAACTTCACATTTCAACAGGTGATTGATCGATATCAAAAAGTTTTTGGGATCAGAAACCGCAGATTTATGATTGGAAGTGTTGAGTTCATCAGTATTGATGCACAAGCTATTGATGGTAATTACAAACTTTGCTCTGATCGATCATTAAGATATTGTTTTACATGCTTAGAATTTATCCTCAAAGTTAAACAAAGGATCTGTAACTGAAAAGCTGATGTATATTTTGCAGGGAATCCTCAAAAGGTTCTGGCATCAGAAGTTTGGAAGTTTGTACACAATGTCTCCACGGGTGTGTTATTCAACTGCATCCTCTTTTGCACTTACTATCTTTCTGAAGCTTACACATAAAATTTTCTTATCTTGTTAGATGCACAGTCACATCCTAGAGTTTTATTGACCCACATCCCATTATATCGGCCTGATCAAACCCCATGCGGCCCTCACCGTGGTGTTTCTGTCATTGATCAGGTGATTTATCAGGTCGGATTGTAGTGTAATTCAGATACGAACACTTTGTTTTTGGTATAAATTTCTACTCTTTCATGTACAGCGGTTTTGGCGCCATTTTCAAGATCAAGAAGTAATGTAAACTTCTACCTTTCCATTTTCTTATACAGACTTTGATTTAGATTTTAATACACCAGAATCAGGGCACAACTAATCCAATGTGTTCATTTTTTTTTTATTAACTTCCTTTGCAGATACCAGAATTATGTTACTTCAGAAGNGGGGTTATGTCTCATTTGGGCAGCCACGATCCTCTACGGCGAAATGTTCACCTTCTGGGTTCCTTCTCTATTCACTTGTTCTTGGCCTCACCATAATAAGGTCTCTCTCCCTACTCTCCGATCAAAAATTTTCATCTTTTTTAATATCTGAATGCTCAATTTTGGGGATTCAGTGAATCTAATTCGACTTCGATTGTGTATTTGCTTATTTCTCTCTGAAAGTTGCGAGATTTACTGCAAAATGTCTATAAAAATCGAAGCTTTGAAATTGAAATCCGACATTTTCGGTATTACTATTATTGGGAATATAATCTTTCACTGATCTATAAATAGCTTTGATGCAACATTATTAAAAGGTCAATGTGTAAAGAATCTCAATAGATCTGCAGAAGCTTGGTTGCATCAAAGCTATTTGAGTCACTGTTGAGTTGTGATTGTTCATATCTGTAAGCTTTTTTTTCTTTTTACTTTACAGAGTGATGGGAATTTTACTAAAGTGGCCATTGTTACTGATCCCCAGGTGACTAGCTTTTCAAATGCTTTTCGATTTTGGTTGTGTGTTGTTTTTGGAGTTTGATCATCTGATTATGTGTTGTTGTTGTTATTGTTGGTGTCTTTATGCAGCTCATGGATAAGACATCGTTTCGTTTGTCGTCAAAGACACTTGCTTTAGAGCTTGCTCAGTTTTATACTGATATAAACATGCGGAGATCGTTCTTTCAGTCTGTCTTGCCCTTCAAACCAGATGTTGTTTTGTTTTTAGGTGATTATTTCGATGGTGGGCCATTTCTGCCTGAGGACGAGTAAGCTCTCCTTGTTCTTGTCCTTTCACTTGTTCTTCTTTCTGCTCAAATGGTTAACTTGTTATTTTTATCAGATGGCAGGAATCTTTAAGCCGGTTTAAACATGTATTTGGTGTGAATTCACAAGGCAAAGTTGGGGACATCCCTACATTTTACATCCCTGGGAACCATGATGTTGGCTATTCTAGGGTTGCGTCCCATAAGCAAGACGTACTACGTTAATCACCTTTTTCTCAAATTTATCACATTTGTCAGCGACCTATATCATGTGTATATAACTTCACATTTCAACAGGTGATTGATCGATATCAAAAAGTTTTTGGGATCAGAAACCGCAGATTTATGATTGGAAGTGTTGAGTTCATCAGTATTGATGCACAAGCTATTGATGGTAATTACAAACTTTGCTCTGATCGATCATTAAGATATTGTTTTACATGCTTAGAATTTATCCTCAAAGTTAAACAAAGGATCTGTAACTGAAAAGCTGATGTATATTTTGCAGGGAATCCTCAAAAGGTTCTGGCATCAGAAGTTTGGAAGTTTGTACACAATGTCTCCACGGGTGTGTTATTCAACTGCATCCTCTTTTGCACTTACTATCTTTCTGAAGCTTACACATAAAATTTTCTTATCTTGTTAGATGCACAGTCACATCCTAGAGTTTTATTGACCCACATCCCATTATATCGGCCTGATCAAACCCCATGCGGCCCTCACCGTGGTGTTTCTGTCATTGATCAGGTGATTTATCAGGTCGGATTGTAGTGTAATTCAGATACGAACACTTTGTTTTTGGTATAAATTTCTACTCTTTCATGTACAGCGGTTTTGGCGCCATTTTCAAGATCAAGAAGTAATGTAAACTTCTACCTTTCCATTTTCTTATACAGACTTTGATTTAGATTTTAATACACCAGAATCAGGGCACAACTAATCCAATGTGTTCATTTTTTTTTTATTAACTTCCTTTGCAGATACCAGAATTATGTTACTTCAGAAGCATCAAAGAAGTTATTGGAGTTGATCAAACCCGTAAGATAAATTCTTCTATTTTATGTTCATGGGAGAGTTCTGTCTGTGTTT
>NC_025687.1:27253423-27280507 GCF_000633955.1 Camelina sativa | reverse complement strand
ACTTGCAAAGCTTGAGGAAGTTCTTGCAGGTCAAAGGGCATTTATTCGAGTAAAGGTCAATCACTATATCCCCAAGGCTCGTCACAATAAGAACTGACATGTTTTACTTCTTCTTGCAGAACCTGAAAACCAAAAAAATCACCGGAGGAAGGCATTGTAAGGTTACCGTATAAACTGATTGAGAATTCATACTACAAAATAGACTCTAACTTAGGTAAAGAAGGTATAAAGCAAAGCCATTCAAACTAAGAAGAACCAAACAGTAGCATTCGAAGAACATGAAATCCCTAAATTTATCTCAAAACAAACCGATGAATCGCGCTACTAAAACCCCAAATCATCTCCTTAAAAATGTGGCTACCACTGTTTTCCTTTGTAAAAATCGATATCATCTCGCTCATCTAAACATCAGAAGGAACAAACAAAAAAAACCCTAAACCTATGCGAAAAATAGAATCAACAACAATCGAGATTCGCGAGCAATGTAGTTTCGTACATCGTAAACTGAATCGAGGAAAATACGAAGAGACGACCGCTGAGATGTACGAACTAACCTCAGAAACGATACGAGCAAGGAGGCGCCTATCTTGGAGTGAGCCGGAAACTGTCGCGATTCGCGAGCAATGATGATTGATTCTCGATTCCCGTCGTGTGTGCTCTGTGCTGCTTATTCTGAATTTCGACTCTTTTTAATTTTTATGGGCCTAACTTAGAGATCGTCAATGCTCGAATGAGGATAAGCCCAATAATAGAAATAGGCATATGACCAAAATCACATGCTAACCGTACTTCTAACCATAACTGGACCATACACTGATACACATAAACCATAACTGATATACGGTATAAATTAAATAAAAAAAAATTATTACTAAATATTGTATTGGTGAAATATTAATATAATTAATTATTAGTTAACTTCCCATTAAATATTTAATGTAGAAATTCATTAAGAAAAAATTAAAATACATCGAATAATATAGTAAATAATATTTAATTTATTGTGTAAATAGTTAAATCGTATAATTTTAATTGAAATAGATATAATTAAATTATGCAAACCATTATAAATAATATAGTACAATTTATATTCTCAAACTCATTGTCATTTTAGCAAATTACCATTGTTTTGTTTACTAATTTTCACCTCGGCTAAATATATATATATATATATATTTACCATTTCCAAATATACAAGGATAGGGCCCTAAAACTATGCTTGCTGTTTTTTAATTTAGTGCTAAAAACTACGCGACGTTTTTGTGGATTTCTCCACATTCCGCAGCCTCGGCGTTCTCAGCGTCGCGTCGCGTCACGTCTTGACCGCTCTTTTTGGTCAACAACAATCACCAGATATCTAAGCAAAGCCGAGAAGAGGTGGGGGGGGGAGGGGAGATTCAGGTGCTCGGAAAAATGAAACACCATCACAAGCTCACGGTGGGGTTATGTCTCATTTGGGCAGCCACGATCCTCTACGGCGAAATGTTCACCTTCTGGGTTCCTTCTCTATTCACTTGTTCTTGGCCTCACCATAATAAGGTCTCTCTCCCTACTCTCCGATCAAAAATTTTCATCTTTTTTAATATCTGAATGCTCAATTTTGGGGATTCAGTGAATCTAATTCGACTTCGATTGTGTATTTGCTTATTTCTCTCTGAAAGTTGCGAGATTTACTGCAAAATGTCTATAAAAATCGAAGCTTTGAAATTGAAATCCGACATTTTCGGTATTACTATTATTGGGAATATAATCTTTCACTGATCTATAAATAGCTTTGATGCAACATTATTAAAAGGTCAATGTGTAAAGAATCTCAATAGATCTGCAGAAGCTTGGTTGCATCAAAGCTATTTGAGTCACTGTTGAGTTGTGATTGTTCATATCTGTAAGCTTTTTTTTCTTTTTACTTTACAGAGTGATGGGAATTTTACTAAAGTGGCCATTGTTACTGATCCCCAGGTGACTAGCTTTTCAAATGCTTTTCGATTTTGGTTGTGTGTTGTTTTTGGAGTTTGATCATCTGATTATGTGTTGTTGTTGTTATTGTTGGTGTCTTTATGCAGCTCATGGATAAGACATCGTTTCGTTTGTCGTCAAAGACACTTGCTTTAGAGCTTGCTCAGTTTTATACTGATATAAACATGCGGAGATCGTTCTTTCAGTCTGTCTTGCCCTTCAAACCAGATGTTGTTTTGTTTTTAGGTGATTATTTCGATGGTGGGCCATTTCTGCCTGAGGACGAGTAAGCTCTCCTTGTTCTTGTCCTTTCACTTGTTCTTCTTTCTGCTCAAATGGTTAACTTGTTATTTTTATCNCGGAAGCAGGATCTGTAATTGAGGTAACATTAATAAGTAATGGCCACAATATAACACTATGGACAATCTTTGATAANGGACATCCCTACATTTTACATCCCTGGGAACCATGATGTTGGCTATTCTAGGGTTGCGTCCCATAAGCAAGACGTACTACGTTAATCACCTTTTTCTCAAATTTATCACATTTGTCAGCGACCTATATCATGTGTATATAACTTCACATTTCAACAGGTGATTGATCGATATNATCAAAACTCATCTGATCTAGATAAAATGTTACACACCCAATTATGCTTTCTTCCGTGCCAATTATACATTTACATGTGGTATGTTCCTGATCAGAGGGTTCTTGGCTTTATGATTATTGTCTTGATGCATGTTTATGAATTTTTGAGTCTAATTTTAAACTACCAGGTACCTTTCTCTGTTCGCTATGTCCCTTCTTGCTCTCCTTCTCTGGCCAAATCATGGGATAAGTTTCTTAAACAACGCTGCAGACTGTATCTCAAATGTGATGAAGTCAAGCTTTTTAAGCAACGTCACGAAGGAGAAGAACGATGATGAGAACTGTGAGTATGAAATGGTATGGGACGCAGAAGGATCTATGCATCTTGTGAAGAAAGTTCTTCAAACTCCCGTGAAACGTCAAAGCGATAAACCTCTTGTAGAAAAGTAAGACATCAACCATCCTTTGGATTCTCAGTACAAGACACACGTTTTGATTTTTTCGCCTTCTTATTTTCTCTCTAGGGGTAATGCGGTGTTGAGATCAGCGGCTAGAAAGAACACTAACGAACAGATTGAGCTTGTGATGAACTCAGATGTAAATGCAACTGCTGGTGGGTCTGATCCTCTGATGAGATCAGCATCAAAATCAAGAACAAAACTTGTGATCCAGAGAGTGATACGTACAATCATGATGATCATCGTCATTGCGGCATTAAACGTTCCCATTTACATGATGTTGCTGTTCAAGGATTGGATTGAGCAGGAGGGATAAATCTGATTGACGTGAAATTTTGGATTAAGCAAACTATCATCTGTAGGATTTGTGGTGAAAAGTGAAAGCTGTTGTTGTATTATTAGAATATATGGGAATCAAAAGAAACATGTTGAGTCTATATGGTTCAACATAACCATAGACTTGTTTATTTGGTCTTATTAGAATATGATGCAATATTATAAACGAAGAAACAAAACTGAAATTATACAGAGGAATTGTCGCTGATGAAACAAAACAGTTTTCTCCGGTCCAAAGTGAAACCAATCATAACCGTAACCCTTCAAAGATCTTCCATTTCTTAAAGAACTAGCATCTCCAGTGTCTCTGCCTCAGACACAATAAAAACTCCGGCTTGATTAGCGGATAAATCTCTTGCTCTCTTTCTGTCTTCTCTGATACAAAGTAACCCATGAAGCAAACCAAAAAAAAAAAAACCTAAAAGATTGATCCTTCAGGTTAAAAAACGACAGGCTTGTAAAAGGGTTTTGCACCAGAGTATATCAGAAGAGAGAGTCAAGTTTCTTGTGAAAGGATTTTGCCAAACAGCCAAAGGAGAGCTTCAATTTCCATGGAGTTTCAAGAACTAGATTATTAGGGACAGGGTGATATATATAATAATATATAGATTTATGTGTGTGTATATATATATATCTATAGCATTTGGGATGTTATATATAATTTAAGGAGAAGAGTAATCTCTTTACTCATCGCCTTGGATGTACCAGCAACAAAGCATGGTAGCGCAACGACGGAGAATGTAGAGACGAGCTCGTTGCTCCTTCACCAAGGAAGCACATTTGCTTGTAAAGGCGTGACCTTTGTTTAACTTACTCTTGAACTCAGCCATTGCCACAATCAAGGTTTGTTTTGCTTTTTATATTATATGAAGAAAGAGAACAAATAAAAAGATTGAAACTTTTGGGTGTAGAATGTGATGAAGAAAAGAAAAAAACCCTTTTGTGGGTAAAGAAAAGAGAGTTGTGGGGAAGTAGAAAAGGGTTTGAAGAATATATATAGAGTGAAGAGGAAGAAGAAAAATCTTGGGGGAAAAGGTGAATTAGATACGAAGGAAAGAAGAAACAGATGAACATGGTCTGAGTTTTGGTTCATTAATTGACATTGGGATTTGCATGGATCTCTTTTTTGATTCTCCAAGGAAGTATAGTTTCATCTTTCATCGAATCATCAAAACATCAATAATTTCTTATATCTTCTATTATAAACTTTTTGTATGCTCATATATATAGCTTTAATAATATATAGTTCATTGATACAAGTTACTTTTGGATATGTATATTTTACCTTCCCCAACAACAAATAATATACAGCCGGCCAAAACTTTTTAAAAGATCCCTCACTTAGTCACTTATATACTGTGTACCTTTTGAATTAAGCAAATATACTGAAGTGATGATAGTTTGGTATTCCTAAAAATATAACTCCACAAAAAAGAAAATCACACGAACAACTTGCATATTAACCAAATAAATAAGAGTGAAATATAAGAAAGAGTATAATAGGAAGAAAGGTAGAGCATGAAAAGAGGTACACATTTGTGGTAAAGAAGACAAAGCATTGAATGTGTANTTTTTTTTTTTTTTTTTTTTGTAAAAGAGAGGGAGATGAATCTCCCTATTGTATTATTAAAAGACGGAAAAAAACAATTACACGCATATGTTTCTTATCCGAGGCTGTCCAGCAACATCCTCCTCCAAGATCAAAGCCAAATCCAAAGGAACAACATCCAAAGCATGAAATCCTAAGCATAAAGAAAAACGCATAGTTCGTTAATCCATCGACAAGACGATTAGTTTCCCTATACACATGAAAAATTCGGACAATTCAGTCTCTTGTAATAAAGCCATGACACAAACGCACCGGGAAGGACAGCGGATGTGTTGCACATATCCTTGTCGTTAAGTAACCCACTATCAGCTCTGAATCAACCTCCACCTCCAACCGTGTGATTCTCTTCTCCTAAGCGACATATAAGTCATAGAACACTCCCCAGAGTTCCGCAAGCGGAGCCGTACATCGCCCAATATTACAAGCATAACCGCCACACCATTCCCCCTGCTCATTCCGTATTACACCACCCGCCGTTGCTAAATCCGGATTCCCATGAGACGCCCCATTCGTATTTAGCTTATACCACCCCGAGGCTGGCCGTTCCCATTTGACCAATCTGTCCACTCCCATCCGCTGTCCATTTGACCAAT
The DNA here is from genome assembly GCF_000633955.1 of Camelina sativa. Lineage (NCBI taxonomy): Eukaryota > Viridiplantae > Streptophyta > Magnoliopsida > Brassicales > Brassicaceae > Camelina > Camelina sativa. The sequence continues at coordinate 27,274,967 of NC_025687.1, read as the reverse complement.
CAGAAGCATTGAATGTGTATTTGCTTTGCTTCTGATTTTCTTAATCTCAATTTCCCAAAACTCTAATATTTACACTCAAAATAAAACAAAAGGAAGGTTGTTTATACATGGACCCAATGCTAAGGCCCATTTTAGATATAAATCTCTCTGTTCCCACTTGTGAGCTAGAAAAGTATGCATGCCTGTCGCCAGAACTCGTTTGGTAGTTTATAATTTGGAACACCTTTTGGTAAGATGATGTTAGGAAAAGAAAAGGTAAATTTACTTATATAGTTTCTTGTATGAATTTCAGAACCAACAAAAGAATATGTCAAAATCAAAACTGATCAGACTGCTAATTTTGCTACCTCTCTACCTCTAGAGAGAGTCGTATGAGATATTTTCAAGGTTAAAACGCCTTAAACGCGTTTGCCACTAGCGTTACAGCTTTTACCCACATAATGATAGTAATTATTATTGCTCTGAATTTTACTGCTGCTCTTGTTCAAGCTTTTACTGCGTAGTAAATGCGACAGCCCCCACCACAACCACTTCTTCTTCCGTGGCGTGACGACAGCAGTCACGTGACCAGCATGTGCCTGCGTCTTTTTTACCAGACCTCGGATCTCCGGCGGCTTACAGTTTCTGATCAACGGCCACTTGATCCCTTCGAAAAACTCATGCCTTTTGATATCTTGCGCACCCCTGGCGCTTCCTAGCCTCTTCCGCGGATCTTTCTCCAACAGCTTCTCTATCAGATCCTTTGCTTCAACCGTACCTTCCTCTTCCTCCTCTAACGTGAACGCCACGTCGTCGTTGGATACAATGTTGCGCAGTGTTTGCTCTTTGGTACCACCTTTAAACGGCGTCGTTCCGTGTAACATCTCGTATAAGAATATCCCAAACGCCCACCAGTCTACACCGCTTCCGTGTCCGTTTCCGGCGACTAGCTCCGGCGCTAGATACTCGTGAGTTCCTACACACGATTTCGAAAACGCCGTCACTGGCTCCGCCGCGAATTCCGCTACTATCTCTTCTCTCTCGTACTCTACCTCCGTGGAAAAGAAGCAACCTCCTCGACGGCGACTCCTCCGTGGAGAAGACGGAGGAGATGAAGGTCTCCGGAAACGTCGAGATCGGAAAGTTGGAACTACGTCGGCTTTGAAACAGAGATCGAAATCTGAGAGCATGATGTGTCCATCTTCACAAATCAAGATATTCTCCGGTTTGAGATCTCGGTAAACAATTCCGAGAGCGTGGAGGTACTCCAAGGCGACGAGTACTTCGGCGGCGAAGAATCTAACCGGAGAAATCTGTAACCGGTTATTAGGTTGCTTACGGAGCAAGGAATGTAAGTCACCGTTAGGGCAGTAATCTATAAGGAGGCAAGTATAGTGAGAAGCGTCAATACGTGCGTAGAGTGTAGGTAAGAACGGGTGGTCTAGCATGGAGAGGATCTCAGCTTCTGTTTCCACGTGTGAAATCTTCTTCTCCGTGAGAACATCACGGTCGATTACTTTAAGCGCGAAGCCGGTAGGGTTAGGGCAGTCACGGAGGTGGCAGAGGAAAACACGGCCGAGGTTACCAGTTCCGAGGTGGCGGACGAGTTTTAAGTGACGGAGATGGAGTCTTCGGTCGGAGGAGAGAGTTGTTGCGGCTCTGATTGCTGTCCAGTGAGGATCGTAGCGACGGTGGTGGAGTGTTGTTGCGGCGGAAGAAGTGGTTGTTGAAGGAGTTGTCGCGGTTGAGAGTCTGTCGTTGAAGCTTAGGGTTAGGCTTGAGCGTGCGAGACTCGATCTAGCGCTTGATGAGGTGAATGTACGGTCTGTGGTGGTGGAGGTGAAGCTGAGATCGAGATCTGTGTCGAGGTAATAAACGTCGTCTTCCATTTTTTTTTTTCGGGTGAAGTTTTTATTTCTTTGGTTTTTTTTCGTGGGTTGTTTATAGTATTATTAAGGTTGAAGGTGATGATGAGGAGTTATATATAAAGGGGGGAGATGAGTAACGAAATGGTTTGATTAGTGATTATTTAATTTCGTTTTGTTTGTGTTTGGAGTAAATTAGGGTTGACTTGTGTGAAAGGACAAAGATGAGATGTAGTTTGACCTCCCAATGTGTCATTTCCTTAATTAATAATAATGACTCGGATTGTAATTGTTTTTGGTGTGTAAGCAAGCACATGGTTTTTTTTTTCTTCCCATCTATATAGAATTACGTTTTAAGAGAAATTAATTCTTATAGCAGAAATTTTATGTGTTATACTATTCAATGCTATACGTTCAACATTTATATAATTCTTATCATTTTAATATTTTGACGGGTAGATTGGTTGGAGAGTAAAAAAGAAAAGGTTGGTTTGCAATTTTGAGTTGAAAATGGAGTAGTGTTTTTTATAAAAAGAGAACGTTGGCTGGCAACCAAATACTGTAATTAACAAACGTTGTTTTGTAATATTGCATTGGGTTTCTGTGGAGAGTAAGCATTTTTTTATTTTTTAAGAAAAAAAAAAGAGAAGATAATATTTTTTTGTTTTTTTTAAGATTAACGAAGGAGTAACGGCTTGTCGGCTAAAGTCCTGAAGAATTAGCATCTTATGTCATTTTTATATATGGTATAATCATATAAAAGAAAATTGGATTGTTTTATACGAAAGTTTATGGGTTGTTAATTTGTTATATAACAGGCTCAATAGCATATGAAACGTTATGGATTGTTCTATTTTTCTATCGTTGTCACGTCGAACAACGTAATGCCTTTTTCGTAGGTGCTTCACTACTGACTGCCCAACGTAATTAAGCCGTTCAATTCAATGTTCCAAACGTCATAAATCGTCTTCAAATCCTATGGAACTAATTCATTAATTACACAAAACCTTCAATAAAAAAACATAGCTCGAAAACTAAATTTTTTTATTTGTTTGACATCAAATTATCAAAACTCTTTACAGAGATGTGTAATTTACAAAAGTACTGTACAATCTAACATGGAAAAAGCTTCTCCACACAAAAAAAAAAAAACAGCTATAACGAGAAATGTTATATCTAGTTCACTCACCCTAGTATCAGTATTATGAATGCAGACATATCTCCAAAGGAAATGTTAGATTTTTTTTAACCTTTTGGCAGTGACAATAAATTCAAGTACATTAATGCTTCATAACCTTGTTTGACCGGATCCATATATACAAAATTAAATGGGAAGTACATAACAGCTAGCAAATGGCATAATGATAATAATACTAATAATTATTATTAATAATACTATTGTTATTACTATTTTGATAATGGACTACTAATGGCATATGCAAAATTGATTTTTATAAAAAAGAACGAAGAAGCTAAAGCGACCGCCCAAAACCACAGTTTAGCCGACCTTTACATCAAGATTACTATACTATACCTTGCCCTAGGTAATATATATACAATTCTTTAAATTAATGTGAATTAGTTTATACTATTTTGCAAGTTTATGATAAAAATTACAGAGAAATACAAATAGTGCGAAAAAAAACAAAAGCTAAAAAAACAACACAACACAACACAAACACCATTGTAATACAAACAGAAATGGTACAAGTAGATCCCTAAGAAAAAAAAAACGTTGTAACTGCGGCAGTTGGGACATTTACATGATATTCTCGGCTCCAATAATATAATTTATTGGATTAAATTAGCTAATTATTTATTTTTATTCAATATATTTAAATCTAATGTTAATGTAATAGACAATTTTTTTTTTTCATATTGTGTGCACATGATTTTCATTAGAATATATACACACATAAGTGTAAGAAAAAAAACGGAAATGTAATTCGCATACGTTAAAAGAAGAATACGGGAATTGAATCCATGTTCGATAGAAATCTTATTTTTGTCTGCCACGTGGTGGAACAGGACCCACCTTTGTCGCGTTACATATGCTCTCTCTGGACCCTGGCTTAATTAAATGTAATATGAGTATACTGTATTATTTTAGTTAATTACTAGTACTACTAATTATTCTTCAATAATGACACGACACCCATTAACTTCCTAACTATATAATGATTAATATTATGTAAGTATAAAAAAGAGATTCCATCATTTTTAATTACTTATTGACACAAAAATAAAATTGAACTTGTGGGCTGCTCGTGTCGTGATGATCAGGTTGTTAACATGCAAGTATCAAACTAATTCGAAAACATTATTCTTCTTCGATTACATTTTTTCGCTACGAAAATTAACGTTACATTAAACTTTAAAAATGAGGTTTTTTTGTTCTCAATGTCGTTTATGTTATGGGTTCATTTGTTCTAGCTACTTTTGTAATTTGGTCTTAAATAACTAATTAACTACTGTATTGTCTCAAAATAATAATAATAATAAACTATGGGACCGGAAAAAAGCGTAGCTTCTTAACAAATATATGTATTTTTTTTTGTAAAAATTTTTGTATTTAACAAATACTAGGTTAGTACCCGCGCTATGCTGCGGATTTATTTTTATAAGTTTTTTTAATAATTTTTTTTTGTTTTGTACTTTTTAAAATCATAATTCGGAGGAAAATTATGGTAAAACATGTTTTTATAGTTTTGTTTTTCAAGAAAAAGCAGCACTATGCCGCCGAATCTAGCTTTCAAATCTCAAGAGTCTTCTCCATCAATTTTCTAGCTTCATTTAAATCCAAATCTTTAAAACTTTCGAACTCTTTTAGCCTAATAATCAAAAAATTTTAATTTTATCTTAAACACAATATTCTCCACAACTAACTCACTCGAGCTACTACCACTATATCCCTGATTCGATTCCGCCATGATCCCACCAGTTCTAGGTTTCATAACAACAACGGTTCAGAGTTTTCTGATGGCGACAAGGATCAGATCTCGTCTAATGAGTCTGAACGCACACTTCATTGGTGGATTATGGGGCTAAGTTGGATCGTCGTTGACTCGTTGGATTGTTGGGAGCTTCCTCTAATCTAAATATTCTTTTGAGTTTTAGAATTAAGGAAATACTGTAAATTTCTACACAAAAAAAGAGTGGAATATTAAGGTTCAATTTGGTAGCCAAATCAGAAACATAGCATCAAATATGAGAGACTCACAGCCTTCACTTGTTTCAAGAATGGTTTGAGACTATTGTTCTTTTTTCTGGATGACCTCCGATTAGGGTTTCGATGTCTTCTTTCTTTCCTCTGGTGTTGAGTGTGTGTTGTTGGTCACCTTCCTCAGTTGTTATACACAAGTTAATTTGAGTTTTTTTACAGTTTTTCTTGGATACTATTGTAATTGGGCTGACCCCATAACAGAAAACAGAAAGAATGATGTGGAATGGAGAAAGATTATTATTGGACAAAAATATTGAGCTGTATTAATCGTTATAATTTGATTGGCTAACTATTTTAACTGATGTGTCAACTCCTCCTTTAACCAAAAAGCTGATGTGTCAACACTGGAGAGAAACACATCCAACTTTTATTGTATTGATCATAATATCATAGTAAAATATAAAATAACATAATATATATAAAAGGGAGATTCTTAAAATAGCACCAAAATAAGTTCTGCAATATGTGAATTATTCTTTTTATTTATTTTTACATCTCTACTTGTTATTGTGATATGTATATATATACACACATGCAGTATTGCTTTTTAATAGTGGTAAGAGTCTCCTTTCTTTCTTTCTATTTTCTTACAGAAGTTGATTCCATTTAATACTATGGCTCCAATTGGTGACCACAATTTAGGAAAAGAACGAGGAGGAATATCACATTCTTCTTTATTCCACAATTTTTTTACCATTTGAAAGTAATATATTTTCCTTTACATTCCTCTACATTCTTCAAAAAATAAGGAACAATAAAACAAAAATGTTCCTCTCAAAAACTGATGAGGAACAAATGGAACAAAAAAAGAACAAATATTAAAATTCGTTTTTTATTTTAAAATAAATAAAAAATGTGTTTATATATAATATTTCAATTTTGTAATAAAATAATTTTCATATTTCACAATGTATTGACAGAAAAAATATTTTTGATATGAATTTCATGTTAAACTAATCTTAAGGCTTTATTTGAAAACTGTATGAATAGTAAAACAAATATAAGAGATTCATGTTTATATCGTAAATAAAAATTAAAAATATTTTAAATTACTCTTAAATTTTTATTGTAGGTTAAAACTAATTATTAATATTTAATATGACATATCTTAAATTTAATTTACAAATTTTATTGTGAAATCAAATATAAAATTCATTATATATACATTAAAAGTAGTATTAGTATTATCATTGAAATTTGATTTATTTAATATTTAATATATTTTTAAAAATCTTTTTATTGTTTGGTTATCCATTTACTATTTTGTTCCTTTTCTGCAGATTTACCTTTCATTCTTCAAAAACTGTTTATTCCATTCCACATTATTCTTTTTATTCATTTTCTTTTTGTTCTTCTAATGGTTACCAGTAGGAGCCTATATTTGAATATTTGATTGTTTAGTTGCCAATGTTTTAGTTATTTAGTTGTTTTCGAAAAAGTTTGACTTAAATTTCATGACAATTAAAAAATACTATATAATATTAACAACAACGTTAGTATTCTGGATCACCGGCGACTCTTCTTCCTGAAACTAGGGTTCTCCCTAGTGGACCTAGTATTCAGGATAGGCCCATTAAGCCAAAAAAGGCGTAAGTTCTTCAACTTCCATCAAACCTGCAATAACAACAAGGTTAAGCCCAATACCTCACATTCCTTGTGTCTCCTTTGCCGAGTTCTATCATGTCTCCCATTATCCGATGGTCGAAGACTCCATTGGAGAAAGGTAACACCAGTTCCGTTTTGGTCAGTCACACATCTTGTATGGAACCTTGCTGCAGTTGTCTTTAGGGGTTTGCGGATTGAGTATCATCCTCTGCGATTTTATGGTCTATGTTTCTCAAACTGTGCTAGCAATAGTGGTACATATGGTTTTGAACTCTTTAGGTTCAATGATAGTTATCAGTTATGCTGGTTATATGATGATGATAAGCATCTCTTCTCTACCCTCCTCATCACCCGGATCCCATACCAAATAGCCCTTGAAGCGTTTTATCGAAGTGATCTAATCCCTCTGCTTTGGATGTTAAAGCAACCTCCTCTCAACTACACAAACATAGTCCTCCGAGTCTGTGCTGATTGGATACTGTGGGCAGTGCTTTTTGCCCCTATGGACTCCAAAGTCTCGACTCTCTTCTCATCGTCTAAGCGTCGTTTGACCAAGACCAACCATCCGTCCTCTGGTTTATCCAAGGATGGCCTATTGATTTACCTTGATCTCTCATGTGCCAATAGGCTCCCAAACTCGTGGTTCATAGCTCTCTTGGTTTACAATCGATGTTTTCTACTTCTAATCTTATGGCATTAGGGAATGCCCTTTATTGTAATATGTTGAACTTTAAAACTCTAACTCTTTGTACTTGAATTTGTGTACTTGAATGAATGAAAACAAAGGGTTTGACAAAAAAAAAAAAAAAAACAACAACGTTATAGTCAAATTTTCCCCAAGTAACTAACCATATATTTCATTTTATGCTATGTACATTACGAAAAAACGATGAAGACCACCTGATGAAAGAAACGGTTCTAAACAAAGACATGTGGTCGTTTTGTTTTGGATCTAGCTAAGATGTTAAGTCATATTGACAGATACGAAAAATATTAGAAGTTCAATTTAAAAACACAAGCTGCATATGAATAATTTTAAAGCCAAAAAGATCTTAGGAAAAAACATGAGAATCTTCCCCATATATTGTGCTAACCGATGATTAAACATCATAATAATGTCACTTAGGACATCATACTTAACGAAATTTTAGTTAATGGGATTAAATCAACTAACTATATCGGTTGTCAGCCTGTTCTTTATCAAGAAAAATAAGAAATAAAATTTTCACATTTTACTGCCTTTAAAAAAGAGATTACTACTTGTAGGCTGTAATTAAAAGTTTTCTTATTATTATTATTATTATTATTATTATTATTATTATTATTATTATTATTATTATTATTATTATTATTCTTATTCTTACTATTATTATTATTATTATTATATTATTATTGAAGTTGTAGCACTTAGAACTTCCCAAAAAGAAAACGTTAAATAATGCAAGTAGTATTATTATTATAACCAACAAGGGCATATATTTAATCCAAGCTGGACTAATAAATTAGAAAAATATATATATTTGGTAGATTGAATGAATATGACATTTCATGTGATGTGTTGTTGCATTTTGTCACAACTACCTCTAACAGAAAGAGAAACATTCTCTCGCCTATGTATATATCAATTATATACATACAATTTCTATATAATTGAATAATAGGTACTAACCCGCAGAAAACTGCAGGCTGAACTTTTTTGATAAAAAATTGTAATAATTTATTTTGTTATTATGTTAAATATGTTATTATGTTATTTATAATAGTTTGTGATTAAAAATTTGGTTTGCTTATATTATAATTTTTATATTTTAAAAATGTTTATTGAAAATCTTTCAATAAAATATTTGCATGTAATGAATAAATTTGTTTAAACTTTTGTCAATTAAACGCAATCCTTGCTGTAGTTGTAAAGTAAGTAAAAATATATAACTAACATGTAAAAATAGCAACTAAATATGGCTAGTGAAGGTTCTAAAAAACCTCTTTGAAAACAACATTCATTTATTTTTTTTCTGTAGTTTTCCTTTCTTGTATGTAATAAGCACCTTAAAACCTGCTTTTGATTTCACCCTAGACATTGCCACATAGAGTTGTCCATGAGAAAAAACCGGTATTGGCAAATACAACCCTGCAGAAGATAAACTTTGGTCTTGGCTTTTGTTGTTGGTCATAGCAAAAGCATCTGACAAAGGAAATTGTCTTCGACAAATCTTGAAAGGCAACCTAGTGTCCGATAGCGATAATTGCATCCTAGGAATAAGCACGATGTGACCAATTCTAGTTCCTGTAATGATCCTAGCTTCTAAAACATTATCAGCCATCTGAGTTATTTGTAACCTAGTTCCGTTCATTAACCCTCCATTTAGATCTATATTTACAACATTACCAGGCAACCTATCTTAAGTCTAAGACTATGATTTGGTAATTCCGATACTTTGATAGTATTCAAGAAATCTGGATTATACACTGATTTTTTTTTTAGTTCTTCTGGCTCAATGCGCTTAAAGAAAGGCAACTCTCTAGATTAAGAATGGATTTTTTTTGTTGGAAGGGTCAATTGAATCAAAATTTAGATAAACTCTCTCTTCACCTATAAGCAAACCAGTAAACAAAACAAAAAATAGAGGAAGGACAATCTTATTTTGGTTACGGGAATAATTGATGAGATATTAGTTTAGTAAAAGGATATTGTTTGGAAAGTATATTATTTATTTTTCTTCTTCTCTCTCTATTCGAAACTGAGTAATTCAAACAAATAAAATAAAAATAGGGAAAACTAACGAAGAAAATGAACTCTATTTGAAAAAAATTATCTGTATTTTTTTAAAAAAGAATTTAAGCATTTAATATATTTAAATCTCAACTTAGTTTTATTTTTGTAAAGAATAGTGGCTAAAAGATAAATATAACTTTTTAAAATAGATAAGATACTATATCTATATATTTAATTTTATTTATTATTTTTTAAAATTTAAGCTGTTAAATGGAACAATTATATATTTTATTCGATTAGATTTTTGATAAAAATTTGAACCCTGGATTCTGTTTCGATAAAATTTGTAGTTGTAGATTTTATTTCATTAGATTTTAGTAATCTTACCTGTTATTTTTTTTCTTCAGTACAAATTAGTTTTGATTCTAATAGATTTTTTTTTAGTTTTCTAAAATTATTTTATTGGATGTTCCCCCATTTTCGTTTTTAATTAATTAAATATATTTATTTAAATTATTTAAATAATTTTATTAAGTTTTTTTTAATGACAATTGAATGTAATTTTTTACACATTTTAAGGTTAGTTTTATATTTGTACTTTTCGATTAATATAGTATGATGGATGCAAAATTGAGGTGAATATGTAAAAGCTACACATGAAAATTCATGCGAGCACATACATACCATATAGTTTTTTTAAAATAGTCATAATTTTTATACTATATTCAAAAATATCACTGAGAATACTTAATGAAATGATGCAATTGTAAAAGTGTCAAATATAATGTGCTATATTTTATACTTTTTATGATTTTTCCCTTTATATTTTTTCAAAAACCAATTATAATAACAGTGACATATGATGAGGGTATATATGATTCTTCTTGGAGGTGTAGTCCATATTATTCATTAGCTCTTTGGTAATATTCTTCTACAAATATTATAATCGCTGATGACTAAAACTTAAACCCCACATATTAGGATCAGTCCAAATTTAAAGCATTAGATTTAAATTCAGCAACTTTGAAATGGTCACATGCATATGTAACAACGTTCGTTGAGATCAAAACATAACAATTGTTATAATGGTGCCCACAAAAAACACTATATTCTAATTTTGTAATATAAACATATCATATGGGTTTCATATAGATACATTGAACTATACACCCTTTTCTTTCTTCAATGATTAAAACTGTCTTCTCTAGGAATTAATTTATTATAAAATAAAAAAATTCAGCAGCCATTGCTCCTGTGTGAAAATTAATATGGTTGTTACTTGTTGTATGAGACCCATTATTTTGAATTTTTTCAAATCAAAAGAATAGCAACGGGACTACCACATCCTTATAATCATTGTTCTCTTGCATTATATAAAAAAGAAATATATCAGATTCTTATTTTTATATTAATGGCGTATGTGAAATAGCTTCTAAGTCGTCTTTTTTTTTTTGTAACTAAATATTTCATTTCAAAAAGAAAATAGATCAGTTTTACAAAATGAAAAGTAATTTAGTACAATAAACATGTTATTACTATCGTCAAATTGTAGAATTCTGAGAAATATAATACTAAAGCGAAATGGTTGATTCGAAAAGTTCAAAACCACTTATATATAATTAAGTTTACAAAAATCTAGTGTATATAGTTATGAAAAATCTTTAAATATAGATATGAATGTTATATTACATAATATTTTTGATTTCTTGAAATTTACATGTATTTGTGGAAGTGAAAGATAAAGTTGCAACTTGCAAGTGATAGAGTTTTAGAAAACCCTCGTACATTTTTTACGATTTCACAAATTATATATAATTGTTTTAGTCGAAGAAAGGATTTTAATAGTTAATACCAACTTACCTTTGTCAAAAACAAACGCATGTTAAGAGTTTTTTTTCCTTTTTTGACTTTTATTTTACTAAAAAAGTTTATGGATTGAAGGATAAAACATGTATTCCGTTTAGAGATATGTTAAATTATAGAGTGGGTTTAATTGAACAATCTACACACCGTTGAGTGCCCGAGACATTGGCTCTATATGGGAGCAAAAAACTAGATGCAAAAATACTTATTGAGCTTTTCGTGAACTTTGAGGATATAGAAGGCTATTCTTTTCAGGGATGAGTGATGACTGATGAGAACCAAACCGGTGTCAACTAAGCTTAAACTAATGAGATAAATAAGAGGTCTGTTGGGAAAAAAACCACTGTACAATGGTTTCCTATATTTGCTTCTAAAATAGAGGAATTCTGTTATAAAGGTGATTTTTATTCCAATGTAATTCTTTATTTTTTTCATTAAAAAGTATTCCAAATAGATTATTTTTATTTTAGTATTGAAACCTTTTATTTATAAAATTTATAAATGAACCCATTTAGCTCAACTTTTGCAAAAAATATTACTTAAAAATTGTTATTAATAATAACAAAAATTATTTGATACTGTTAATAATTAATAATTTTTATTTTATTTATTTAATCATAGACATAAAAAAAAAATTTAGAGACTATTTTGCATATAAAAAGGTTCAACTTTATTACAAAGACAAAAATAAAAATCTTTATATTAGAGGTGAATATAGAAATGGGTTGGAATAGATTTTACTTTTAAAAAGTATAGTTGCAACTTGCAAATATAGAAATGAGTTGGAAATGCTATCCAAATTTTATGAATTTATAGTGGTATAAGCCCATATTTAATAAAGCCCTTACCCATTAAGTATGGGTCATTAATATGTTGGAGGCTTCCGCATAAAAACCCTAGCGTCTATCAATTCCTCGTTCTTGTCACTTCTTCGCTTGGGTGCTCTCTTAATCACGGAAAATCATGGATCCAAAGCCAGAAGAACCTGTTGTTGCTGTTGTTACTTACATCTGCGGAGGTAATGCTCGAGCCATCTTCTTCCTCTAGATTTTTTTTGTTTTTTTCCAATTTTTGGTTTTAAAATCGGGCAGGGTTTTCTTGGAACTCTTTCAACCCTAATCCTCTAGGCAATCTCATAATTGGCTTAGTTAGGACTTAGGGGGCATGCATGAATCAATCAGACTCTGTTTGATCTATTTGACTTGAAGTCTTTTTGAGGCTTTTGCTTAAATCAAGCTTCTCGGATCCCAAGCAGCCTCAGACATTAACTTGTTTGTCTGAATCATTGTAGGAACTAGGTTTCCACAATGAATTTGTTTAAGGGGGGAAACAAATTCAATAGAGTTATCTCTCTAGAAAATAGATCTAAGCCTTGGAATTAAAAGTAAAGAAGTAGAACTCAAAAGAATTAGAGTTTATTGCTAAGAACAAGAGGAGAACTCAATTATTGTATTTTATTCTGGATACCTTACAATGGAGAAATCACTCCCTCTTTATACACGCCCTAAGATTACAATATATATTCACTTTCCTTATCGTCCGAAGTGAGATATGGAAAGCTGCCTCATTGCTTCATTCGGCCGCCGTGCCGAAGTGGAAGTCGGCTCCTTCTTCTTCAAGGTGACACTTTGGCCGAACTGACTTCTTGTTGACCTAATCAAGCCCTTAACCGATTTCTCGGTTAACTAATCAATTAGTATTTCTGGTTTAGCTCGGTATGTCGGGGGTGCTGAATCCCGTACCAACAATTAGTCCCCCCCAGTTCCGAATATTCGAGATTTAATTCGAATATTTCGAACTATGAGAAGAGAATATCCGATCTAATTCATAAAAACTTAATTGATTTTACCCGGATTCTCGCGTCATTTCGCCGCGAATTGTCCGGACGGCACGTGTCGTTTACATCACATCAGTTAGCCCGGAATTCGAAGAGTCGCATAGGTCATAATTGCTCTGCGTAGGGTTGCCACCCGCTCGACTCTATAAATACGCCTCCCCTTTCGTCATTTCTCATTTTCTGTCAACAACGAAAGGTAATCTGCTCCGATCTCTCTCCTATTTATTTTGTTAGTCCCAATTTTCTTCCGCACTCTCCGAACTCAGAATATGGCAAGCACATCAGAACCCATCTCTTCGCCAGAAGTCGAGGGCGAACAGCTAATTCGTCGATCTTCCAGGCGGAAAACTCTCGACCCAGAGCGTACCACGCAGATCGGTGAGTCGAGTAGATCGGCTTCCGAAGTCCCACCACACCTTGTTTGCTGTTCAGCAGGAACTTCATCTTCACAAGTATTGCCGTTACCATCAGTTCGTCCTGAAGAGGAAAGCACCGAACTGACTCAAGGCGTACTGTCACAAGAAGAAGATCGGTTTGTTCCCTTAGGACTCTTGATCGAGGATATCGATCCCTTGTTTGACCATAAAGGACAGATTGGTGGCGAAAAGAGTTTGAGTTCGTCCAAAACCGTGAACGACATGCTGAACTCATGTGGTTTATTCAACAGCGAAGTCACAATTCTGATTCCTCGAGAGGACCAACGCCCTTGGAACCCTCCGGAAGGGTATATATGTCTATACGAATGTTATTTTACCGAATGTCGCCTCTTATTCCCAATCCCTGCGTTGATATCGCTCTACGCCCAAAGACGCAGGATAGCGATCTGCCAATTCGTCCCCGGAGCTATTTGTAACTTTATGGCTGCCCTCACTATAGCAGCCGAAGTCGGGGTCAATATTGGAGTTCAATGTTTCGAACAGCTATCCAATTTTAAGTTATCAAAGAGTTTACACCGCTGGGAAGTGAATATGAGGCCGGCGCACAATTTCCTTGTCGGTAAAAGAGTGAGCAAATTCCAGAAGTGGATGAACCGCTACTTCTATGTCCGCGTCGATCAGTACTCACTCGCTAACCCATTGGGTTTCCATCGGAGAGTGTGGAATGAAAATCCTGGTAGACTTTATATTTTCAGCACGTTTTAATTGACTTCGGCACCTCTAACCAGTTTTAACTTTTTCGTGTCATGTTTCCAGATCGTCCATTCTGCGCGACGCGGCTAGCTCCAAACTACCATCCCGTCAGAGACGCTCTATTAACCGGAAACAATCGTCAGTGGGAGTTCATCACCCGTATCCGTGTTGAAACAGCGATGGGCAAACCCAGGACGACGTTCCCAAGTTTTGCTAGGTCGCTCGAACTGCGGAACCTACCGGGGCACGTGTCCTTGATTCGGACAATCTCCAGATAGTTCGCCGTGACACTCAGGCTGCCATTGAAGCTGATATCGGCCCATCTCAAGGTCGAACTGAAATCGACCCCATCCCAGGCCAGACCGAAGTTGATCCTACTCAGGATCCTGGACNATAGAGGAAGGACAATCTTATTTTGGTTACGGGAATAATTGATGAGATATTAGTTTAGTAAAAGGATATTGTTTGGAAAGTATATTATTTATTTTTCTTCTTCTCTCTCTATTCGAAACTGAGTAATTCAAACAAATAAAATAAAAATAGGGAAAACTAACGAAGAAAATGAACTCTATTTGAAAAAAATTATCTGTATTTTTTTAAAAAAGAATTTAAGCATTTAATATATTTAAATCTCAACTTAGTTTTATTTTTGTAAAGAATAGTGGCTAAAAGATAAATATAACTTTTTAAAATAGATAAGATACTATATCTATATATTTAATTTTATTTATTATTTTTTAAAATTTAAGCTGTTAAATGGAACAATTATATATTTTATTCGATTAGATTTTTGATAAAAATTTGAACCCTGGATTCTGTTTCGATAAAATTTGTAGTTGTAGATTTTATTTCATTAGATTTTAGTAATCTTACCTGTTATTTTTTTTCTTCAGTACAAATTAGTTTTGATTCTAATAGATTTTTTTTTAGTTTTCTAAAATTATTTTATTGGATGTTCCCCCATTTTCGTTTTTAATTAATTAAATATATTTATTTAAATTATTTAAATAATTTTATTAAGTTTTTTTTAATGACAATTGAATGTAATTTTTTACACATTTTAAGGTTAGTTTTATATTTGTACTTTTCGATTAATATAGTATGATGGATGCAAAATTGAGGTGAATATGTAAAAGCTACACATGAAAATTCATGCGAGCACATACATACCATATAGTTTTTTTAAAATAGTCATAATTTTTATACTATATTCAAAAATATCACTGAGAATACTTAATGAAATGATGCAATTGTAAAAGTGTCAAATATAATGTGCTATATTTTATACTTTTTATGATTTTTCCCTTTATATTTTTTCAAAAACCAATTATAATAACAGTGACATATGATGAGGGTATATATGATTCTTCTTGGAGGTGTAGTCCATATTATTCATTAGCTCTTTGGTAATATTCTTCTACAAATATTATAATCGCTGATGACTAAAACTTAAACCCCACATATTAGGATCAGTCCAAATTTAAAGCATTAGATTTAAATTCAGCAACTTTGAAATGGTCACATGCATATGTAACAACGTTCGTTGAGATCAAAACATAACAATTGTTATAATGGTGCCCACAAAAAACACTATATTCTAATTTTGTAATATAAACATATCATATGGGTTTCATATAGATACATTGAACTATACACCCTTTTCTTTCTTCAATGATTAAAACTGTCTTCTCTAGGAATTAATTTATTATAAAATAAAAAAATTCAGCAGCCATTGCTCCTGTGTGAAAATTAATATGGTTGTTACTTGTTGTATGAGACCCATTATTTTGAATTTTTTCAAATCAAAAGAATAGCAACGGGACTACCACATCCTTATAATCATTGTTCTCTTGCATTATATAAAAAAGAAATATATCAGATTCTTATTTTTATATTAATGGCGTATGTGAAATAGCTTCTAAGTCGTCTTTTTTTTTTTGTAACTAAATATTTCATTTCAAAAAGAAAATAGATCAGTTTTACAAAATGAAAAGTAATTTAGTACAATAAACATGTTATTACTATCGTCAAATTGTAGAATTCTGAGAAATATAATACTAAAGCGAAATGGTTGATTCGAAAAGTTCAAAACCACTTATATATAATTAAGTTTACAAAAATCTAGTGTATATAGTTATGAAAAATCTTTAAATATAGATATGAATGTTATATTACATAATATTTTTGATTTCTTGAAATTTACATGTATTTGTGGAAGTGAAAGATAAAGTTGCAACTTGCAAGTGATAGAGTTTTAGAAAACCCTCGTACATTTTTTACGATTTCACAAATTATATATAATTGTTTTAGTCGAAGAAAGGATTTTAATAGTTAATACCAACTTACCTTTGTCAAAAACAAACGCATGTTAAGAGTTTTTTTTCCTTTTTTGACTTTTATTTTACTAAAAAAGTTTATGGATTGAAGGATAAAACATGTATTCCGTTTAGAGATATGTTAAATTATAGAGTGGGTTTAATTGAACAATCTACACACCGTTGAGTGCCCGAGACATTGGCTCTATATGGGAGCAAAAAACTAGATGCAAAAATACTTATTGAGCTTTTCGTGAACTTTGAGGATATAGAAGGCTATTCTTTTCAGGGATGAGTGATGACTGATGAGAACCAAACCGGTGTCAACTAAGCTTAAACTAATGAGATAAATAAGAGGTCTGTTGGGAAAAAAACCACTGTACAATGGTTTCCTATATTTGCTTCTAAAATAGAGGAATTCTGTTATAAAGGTGATTTTTATTCCAATGTAATTCTTTATTTTTTTCATTAAAAAGTATTCCAAATAGATTATTTTTATTTTAGTATTGAAACCTTTTATTTATAAAATTTATAAATGAACCCATTTAGCTCAACTTTTGCAAAAAATATTACTTAAAAATTGTTATTAATAATAACAAAAATTATTTGATACTGTTAATAATTAATAATTTTTATTTTATTTATTTAATCATAGACATAAAAAAAAAATTTAGAGACTATTTTGCATATAAAAAGGTTCAACTTTATTACAAAGACAAAAATAAAAATCTTTATATTAGAGGTGAATATAGAAATGGGTTGGAATAGATTTTACTTTTAAAAAGTATAGTTGCAACTTGCAAATATAGAAATGAGTTGGAAATGCTATCCAAATTTTATGAATTTATAGTGGTATAAGCCCATATTTAATAAAGCCCTTACCCATTAAGTATGGGTCATTAATATGTTGGAGGCTTCCGCATAAAAACCCTAGCGTCTATCAATTCCTCGTTCTTGTCACTTCTTCGCTTGGGTGCTCTCTTAATCACGGAAAATCATGGATCCAAAGCCAGAAGAACCTGTTGTTGCTGTTGTTACTTACATCTGCGGAGGTAATGCTCGAGCCATCTTCTTCCTCTAGATTTTTTTTGTTTTTTTCCAATTTTTGGTTTTAAAATCGGGCAGGGTTTTCTTGGAACTCTTTCAACCCTAATCCTCTAGGCAATCTCATAATTGGCTTAGTTAGGACTTAGGGGGCATGCATGAATCAATCAGACTCTGTTTGATCTATTTGACTTGAAGTCTTTTTGAGGCTTTTGCTTAAATCAAGCTTCTCGGATCCCAAGCAGCCTCAGACATTAACTTGTTTGTCTGAATCATTGTAGGAACTAGGTTTCCACAATGAATTTGTTTAAGGGGGGAAACAAATTCAATAGAGTTATCTCTCTAGAAAATAGATCTAAGCCTTGGAATTAAAAGTAAAGAAGTAGAACTCAAAAGAATTAGAGTTTATTGCTAAGAACAAGAGGAGAACTCAATTATTGTATTTTATTCTGGATACCTTACAATGGAGAAATCACTCCCTCTTTATACACGCCCTAAGATTACAATATATATTCACTTTCCTTATCGTCCGAAGTGAGATATGGAAAGCTGCCTCATTGCTTCATTCGGCCGCCGTGCCGAAGTGGAAGTCGGCTCCTTCTTCTTCAAGGTGACACTTTGGCCGAACTGACTTCTTGTTGACCTAATCAAGCCCTTAACCGATTTCTCGGTTAACTAATCAATTAGTATTTCTGGTTTAGCTCGGTATGTCGGGGGTGCTGAATCCCGTACCAACAATTAGTCCCCCCCAGTTCCGAATATTCGAGATTTAATTCGAATATTTTGAACTATGGGAAGAAAATATCCGATCTAATTCATAAAAACTTAATTGATTTTACCCGGATTCTCGCGTCATTTCGCCGCGAATTGTCCGGACGGCACGTGTCGTTTACATCACATCAGTTAGCCCGGAATTCGAAGAGTCGCATAGGTCATAATTGCTCTGCGTAGGGTTGCCACCCGCTCGACTCTATAAATACGCCTCCCCTTTCGTCATTTCTCATTTTCTGTCAACAACGAAAGGNTTTTTTTTTTTTTTTTTTTTTTTTTTTTTTTTTTTGGAAAAATTCCCTTTCTCCGTTTTGGAAATAATGAACGTGCTTTTTATTAAATGCGCTGCGCGGTCTTTGAGAATTATTCTCGGGACCTCGCGAAAATCACGCTGCACTCTGATTGGTGGATTCAGCGGCGGTTACTTCCCGTAATCCTGTATAAATAGGATTGAGAGTTTGGGAGTTCTTTCTAACTTCCACAACTTTCCGAAATATTGAGAGAAAAAGATGGTGACTACTCGATCTGCATGGCTAAGACGGGCTATGGAAAGGTTAAATGCTTCGTCGAGTGATTCCAACCGAACTGAATCGTCGGATGACGCCTCCGCCCAAGAGGACGTAGAGACTTTCCAAGTTCGCACACCTGCCCCACCTGTCGATATGGCGGGTGTTGAAGGGAGCCTCGTGTGCCAAGAACTCCGAAGGTATCGGGCTCGCCGCTATAGGCTGGGGGCTCACCTTATGGCGAGACATCGTAGACTGGCCGAAGTCTGTCGGCTATACCGTTTGGACGGGACTATCCGAGTCCTGCACGAATTAATCGCCGAAGGTTTCTTCTTGGAGAAGTGGCGTATGACCGGGCTGCTTGCCGCGCGTGCGGCGTGCCAAGAACTGGTGGCGAGTATTGAGGTGCCTGTCCTTTTCGAGGACGACTGTCAGCCCCTCGAAGATACCGCGCACCCGTTTACCGTGGATATCTGGGCCTACCGGGCTTCCGTAGAAAGGTTAAGGCGGTACGCCAATTTCCTGGAATCGGTTGGTCCGGTTTTCCGTGAGAGGCACCTGGTCNGAGGATCAAAGAGCTCGAGGCGCTTGTTGCCGAAAAAGACGGTATCATTGCCAGCTCCGAGCTGAAGATTAATGAACTGAACTCCCGAGCGCTTACTCTCGAAGAAGAGAAGAACGAACTGCAGGAATCATGCGACAGGCTAAAGGTTCAGCTCAACTTTGAAGTCAAGAGACTCCGGCGTGATCGTTGGGAGAAGGTGGAGCGAACAACAATGAAAGCGCAGACTCGACTGGATAAGGTTAAGGCCTATCTACTCGAACAGGAGAAAATTCGTCCCCTGGAGGATCTGCTAAACCAAGCTTCCGGGATACAGGAAACGGTACAATATTTGGTCGAAAATGGGGCCATCATCCCGCCGGAGCAAATCAAGGAGATTGACGAGAAAAAAGCCGAAGCTGAGGAGACTGTCAAGGCGATTNCCCGTATCCATGTTGAAACAGCGATGGGCAAACCCAGGACGACGTTCCCAAGTTTTGCTAGGTCGCTCGAACTGCGGAACCTACCGGGGCACGTGTCCTTGAATCGGACAATCTCCAGATAGTTCGCCGTGACACTCAGGCTGCCATTGAAGCTGATATCGACCCATCTCAAGGTCGAACTGAAGTCGATCCCATCCCAGACCAGACCGAAGTTGATCCTACTCAGGATTCTGGAGAAAATGTCAACACAATCGATGTCGCGGAAGAAGATATTCTCCCTTTGGCCCTAGAGAATGCCAATCTTTCGACCGAGGAACAGGATGTCCCGCAACTTGAAGCTGGATCCAAAAGAAGGAAGAAGAAAAAGAGGCAAACCGGAAAAAACCCAGTCGCTGAGCCACAGCCGGTAGTGAACCGCAAACGCTCAGCGGAAGAAGCTGGACTGGAATCTGCCGATCGATTTCGCCTGGAAAGGAGAAATGATAAAACAGATCGCTTCTCCTATCATTACTTCGGCGACTATCCTCTGGTGACCAATCGTGAAGCCTCGGGCGAGCTCTTCCGAACTCTGAAGACCTCTAGTCGAATCCTTCCGTCGGCGGACGATCTTGAGTTTAAACAGGCGTTCCTTGATGTCGCCGAGTGCCACCTAATGGTATGCCTTATCATTTCGTTTAATTTGCTTGAAATTTCCACGGGTGAACTGACATACGTTCTTCGGGTTTACAGACTGCCGCCAAGATGAACACGCTGACTCAATTATACGATAGGCGTGCCAAATCCAGTAAGAAATCTGGATTGGAGCTCGAAAAGGTGAAAGAATGCGCAGAGCAAATCCGGATTGCCAGCGACGCCAAGGATGCGAGGATCAAAGAGCTCGAGGCGCTTGTTGCCGAAAAAGACGGTATCATTGCCAGCTCCGAGCTGAAGATTAATGAACTGAACTCCCGAGCGCTTACTCTCGAAGAAGAGAAGAACGAACTGCAGGAATCATGCGACAGGCTAAAGGTTCAGCTCAACTTTGAAGTCAAGAGACTCCGGCGTGATCGTTGGGAGAAGGTGGAGCGAACAACAATGAAAGCGCAGACTCGACTGGATAAGGTTAAGGCCTATCTACTCGAACAGGAGAAAATTCGTCCCCTGGAGGATCTGCTAAACCAAGCTTCCGGGATACAGGAAACGGTACAATATTTGGTCGAAAATGGGGCCATCATCCCGCCGGAGCAAATCAAGGAGATTGACGAGAAAAAAGCCGAAGCTGAGGAGACTGTCAAGGCGATTGATGTCCTTGATCTGAATGAAAAAGATCTCAACATGTCCCCGGATCAACTTGGCTATGGATTTCGTTTCCTTCTTTTCTTTTTCTTTTGTTGTTAATCCCACGGGTTTGAGTACCCTTGTAAAACATTGCCGACTTGCTCGGCCCATTTTCTCTTTTAATTACCGAAATTTTCATCTCATCATAAAAGGAAAAATTCATAAATTCGCATTCTTACCATTTTGCACGGAAAGTTGCCATTTTTTTCAAAAAAGGGAATTTTCCTCCCAATACCCGTATAAATCTATCCGGCGCTGCCTACGGGTTAAACATCCCAAGAAGAACTCTCAATCAAGACAATGTCAGGCTCGGTTAGCAGCGTGGAATCCCCGCTAGTTGGTAACGATGTGCCGACGTTCTCGAATGCCGAAGCTATCGAACGGGGGATGGC
>NC_025687.1:27245318-27253036 GCF_000633955.1 Camelina sativa | reverse complement strand
TGAGTCCGTCGACGATCGATTTATTCGTGGCTTCAGCTTGACCATTACCTTGCGGGTACCGAGGAGTCGAAGTGCTGAGACGGATTTGCCACTTCGACAGGAAACGTCTGGTGATCATCGAGGTGAATTGGGTACCGTTGTCAGTGACAATCTCGTACGGAAGTCCGTGGCGACATATGATGTTCTTCCAGATGAAATTGGTCACGTCTAGGGATTGGATTCTCGTGAAAGATTCTGCCTCCACCCATTTGGTGAAGTAATCGGTCAGCACCAGGACATACTTCTTGGATTTGGACGCCGGCAGGGGTCCTATGGCGTCCATGGCCCAGCGCATAAAAGGGGACGGAGCTGTCACGGTATTTAGCAGTTCGGGCGGGACGTGCCGCATTGGTCCATGGCGCTGACAAGCTTCGCATTTGGCCGCGAAAGTTTCGCAGTCGGCCATCATGGTAGGCCAATAGTGACCATCCTTCTTAATTTTAAGAGCAAGTGCGCGTCCGCCAGAGTGGTTGCCACCCTCGCCTTCATGCACCTCCATCATGATGCGTTCGGCTTCGTCCCGAGCAACGCAGGTAAGGAATACTCCTGACGCACTTCGGCGAAACAGCTCACCGTCCAAAAGGATATACCTGGCACTTCGGGCCTTCAGTCGTCGAGCTGCCCATCGGTCTGTCGGGACGATACCATCGGAGATGTAAAGTTTGATCTCAAGTTGCCAATCCTCCGGGGGTTTGGCGACGTCTGTCATATCTTCTATTGGCTCATCGACTTCCATCGGGACTGAGTCGTCGTTAATGACAATAATCTGGCAGTCCGGATTAATGCTGGGAGCATCGATGCACTCGATTGGGATGGTACGTCGTAGCTCGGGGTCGGAGCGGTTTGCCAGGACTGCGAGGGCGTCGGCTGATGCATTCTCGTTCCGTGGGACCTTCGTCAGAGAGAAAGACGCAAACTCCCCGGATAACGTGCGGACCAACTGTCGATATGCTCCCATTCGTTTGTTTTTGGCGTCGAATTCTCCGCTGAATTGGCTGACTACGAGTTGGGAGTCGCAGTAGACCTGCAGGTGTTTGACTCCAAGTCCCCGGGCTAAACGGAGTCCCGCGAGAACGGCCTCGTATTCGGTTTCGTTGTTCGACGCTTTGAAGTTGAGCTTCAATGCCTGCTCAAGGATCTCACCGGTGGGGGATCGAAGGATGAGTCCCACCCCAGAGCCATGACTTGTTGACGAACCGTCGACGAACATTGTCCATTGTTCCACCGCGGGGGTGGGGTCGTCGAGCTCAGGCGACAGTTCGGTGATGAAGTTAGCCAGAACTTGCGACTTCAGACTTGGTCGAGAACGGTATTCGATATCGTATTCGCTAAGTTCGACTGCCCACTTCGCCATGCGTCCGGATTGGAGAGGGCTATGGAGGACGGTTCGGAGTGGTTGGTCAGTAAGCACGACGATAGAGTGTGACTGAAAATAGGGGCGCAGTTTCCGTGCTGCAACGATCACCGCAAGGGCCAGTTTTTCCAGCANTGACTCCAAGTCCCCGGGCTAAACGGAGTCCCGCGAGAACGGCCTCGTACTCGGTTTCGTTGTTTGACGCTTTGAAGTTGAGCTTCAATGCCTGCTCAAGGATCTCACCGGTGGGGGATCANTCCGAACAGAAAGCCAGAGCATTGGAGACTCATCCAGAGGAATGGGAAAAGACTAGGTTGCAACTACTATGGCCGATGCCGAAGCGACTCAAGACGAGCGTTCGCGAGATTGCTGCAAATGGCGCACCAGTTCGGAATTAAGATGTTCCGTTTGATAATAAGATACAACTGCAATATAGGAGGCGAACTTGAACTTTGCTCGTTGTAAAATCTCAATAAAACTTTTTCAGTAATAATAAGAGATTTATTTTGCTACTTTATTTCCTAAAATATGCCAGAAGCGGGATGTCTCCCGGCTTACATCGGACAATCTTAATTAAGTGACGGTAGACAAAATCGATTAGAGCCTCACAAGCAGTCTATGAATTTTAAACGAAGTGTGTTTGATTGGAGAGCGAGATACTGGGCTCGGCTTATCTCCTTTTATTTTAGTTCGGTGGCCGGAGTGCGAAATTATTCTCTGGGTTCGGCTTACCACACCGTCCGAACTAAAAGTTGAGTGCGAAATAAATACTCTGGGTTCGGCTTACCCCAACAATTAAGAGATTGGGCGCGGAATAAACGCTCTGGGTCCGGCTTATCCCAATGATTGAAGGTTCGGGTGCGAAATAACGACTCTGGGTCCGGCTTATCCCGAAAAATAGTAGGTAGTTATACCAGCTGATCACCTGGCCAGGGTGTCAACAAGGGGTGAGTTCGGTAGAAACTAGTAGATACTTAGCCGGGCTAAGGTATACGTATGAGTTTTTTTTTTTTTTTTTTTTTTTTTTTTTTTTGGAAAAATTCCCTTTCTCCGTTTTGGAAATAATGAACGTGCTTTTTATTAAATGCGCTGCGCGGTCTTTGAGAATTATTCTCGGGACCTCGCGAAAATCACGCTGCACTCTGATTGGTGGATTCAGCGGCGGTTACTTCCCGTAATTCTGTATAAATAGGATTGAGAGTTTGGGAGTTCTTTCTAACTTCCACAACTTTCCGAAATATTGAGAGAAAAAGATGGTGACTACTCGATCTGCATGGCTAAGACGGGCTATGGAAAGGTTAAATGCTTCGTCGAGTGATTCCAACCGAACTGAATCGTCGGATGACGCCTCCGCCCAAGAGGACGTAGAGACTTTCCAAGTTCGCACACCTGCCCCACCTGTCGATATGGCGGGTGTTGAAGGGAGCCTCGTGTGCCAAGAACTCCGAAGGTATCGGGCTCGCCGCTATAGGCTGGGGGCTCACCTTATGGCGAGACATCGTAGACTGGCCGAAGTCTGTCGGCTATACCGTTTGGACGGGACTATCCGAGTCCTGCACGAATTAATCGCCGAAGGTTTCTTCTTGGAGAAGTGGCGTATGACCGGGCTGCTTGCCGCGCGTGCGGCGTGCCAAGAACTGGTGGCCAGTATTGAGGTGCCTGTCCTTTTCGAGGACGACTGTCAGCCCCTCGAAGATACCGCGCACCCGTTTACCGTGGATATCTGGGCCTACCGGGCTTCCGTAGAAAGGTTAAGGCGGTACGCCAATTTCCTGGAATCGGCTGGTCCGGTTTTCCGTGAGAGGCACCTGGTCGAGGGCCCGTGCGCCTTCCTGGAAGACTTGGTGTCAAGAGGCGTTGAAGTTCCGAGGGAAAGACTGGATGCCCTAAGGCAAGCTCGTCAGTTCTGGCGAAGTGAACTGGATAAGGTAACAGTAGAGGAACCACTGGCAGACGATCTGTCAGGTCCGCGGCCTCCACTTCGTCTACTAGACTGCCCCAGAGAGTGACGGCGAAACCCTGAACGCTTCGGATTATATTATTTATTTTTTTTTTGTTTTTAGGAGAGCTCAGTCGTTGAGGGGGTTTCCCCCTTTGCGTCTCTTTTCTCTGTTTTCTCTTTTGTGTTGGTCATCGCTCCAAAGTGTGTAATGGGGATTGACTTATTTAGAAAAACTTTATTTTAATTGGAATTATCAAACCATGTAAGAGAAAATCAAATGCATGGTCGATATTCCTTACATCGGCTTGCCGCCGAACTGAATGTATTCGAATAACAAGAAGAAGTTTTTCGACCGGACAAAACTTTATTAATATATTGGCTGCATTCGCTATATCTTCAATAGATAAGGAATTGCCTACGTACCCCGAAGTGGGGATCAAGCCAACCGTAGTTCGTAATACAAAAGAAAGATAAATGGAGTTCGGAGTCCCGAAAACTCCCGTGTAGGATCGTAACAGCGACTTAGCTATAATAACGTTTCAAGTGGGCTGCGTTCCACGAGTTTTTGATCCGTTCCCCGGCCATGGTCACGAGTTCGTAGACGCCTGGACGAACCGCTCTAGACACGAGGTATGGACCCTCCCATCGAGCGCCGAGCTTACCGGCGTTCACTTCCTTGGTGTTCTCGAAAACTTCTCGCAGAACTAGATCGCCTTCGTTGAAACGTCGCTGACGAACAGTCTTATTATAGTATCGAGCGGCTGCGTCTTGGTAATGTTGCACTCGAACTAAAGCTTTATCGCGCAACTCCTCGGCAAGGTCGTTGTGGTCGATCAGCATTTTGTTATTGAGTTCGGGATTATCCACCATCATAGTACGGCGAAGTGTCGGGACTCCTGCTTCGGCCGGGGCAAGTGCTTCGAGACCATAGGCGAGAGAGAAAGGGGACTGTCCTGTGCTTCGCCGCGGGGTTGTGCGATATGACCATAGTACACCGTCCAAGTGGTCTGCCCATGCTCCCTTCCTTCGACCGAGTCGTTTCTTGAGTCCGTCGACGATCGATTTATTCGTGGCTTCAGCTTGACCATTACCTTGCGGGTACCGAGGAGTCGAAGTGCTGAGACGGATTTGCCACTTCGACAGGAAACGTCTGGTGATCATCGAGGTGAATTGGGTACCGTTGTCAGTGACAATCTCGTACGGAAGTCCGTGGCGACATATGATGTTCTTCCAGATGAAATTGGTCACGTCTAGGGATTGGATTCTCGTGAAAGATTCTGCCTCCACCCATTTGGTGAAGTAATCGGTCAGCACCAGGACATACTTCTTGGATTTGGACGCCGGCAGGGGTCCTATGGCGTCCATGGCCCAGCGCATAAAAGGGTACGGAGCTGTCACGGTATTTAGCAGTTCGGGCGGGACGTGCCGCATTGGTCTATGGCGCTGACAAGCTTCGCATTTGGCCGCGAAAGTTTCGCAATCGGCCATCATGGTAGGCCAATAGTGACCATCCTTTTTAATTTTAAGAGCAAGTGCGCGTCCGCCAGAGTGGTTACCACCCTCGCCTTCATGCACCTCCATCATGATGCGTTCGGCTTCGTCCCGAGTAACGCAGGTAAGGAATACTCCTGACGCACTTCGGCGAAACAGCTCACCGTCCAAAAGGATATACCTGGCACTTCGGGCCTTCAGTCGTCGAGCTGCCCATCGGTCTGTCGGGACGATACCATCGGAGATGTAAAGTTTGATCTCAAGTTGCCAATCCTCCGGGGGTTTGGCGACGTCCGTCAGATCTTCTATTGGCTCATCGACTTCCATCGGGACTGAGTCGTCGTTGATGACGGCAATCTGGCTGTCCGGATTAATGCTGGGAGCATCGATGCACTCAATTGGAATGGTACGTCGTAGCTCGGGGTCGGAGCGGTTTGCCAGGGCTGCGAGGGCGTCGGCTGATGCATTCTCGTTCCGTGGGACCTTCGTCAGAGAGAAAGACGCAAACTCCCCGGATAACGTGCGGACCAACTGTCGATATGCTCCCATTCGTTTGTTTTTGGCGTCGAATTCTCCGCTGAATTGGCTGACTACGAGTTGGGAGTCGCAGTAGACCTGCAGGTGTTTGACTCCAAGTCCCCGGGCTAAACGGAGTCCCGCGAGAACGGCCTCGTATTCGGTTTCGTTGTTCGACGCTTTGAAGTTGAGCTTCAATGCCTGCTCAAGGATCTCACCGGTGGGGGATCGAAGGATGAGTCCCACCCCAGAGCCATGACTTGTTGACGAACCGTCGACGAACATTGTCCATTGTTCCACCGCGGGGGTGGGGTCGTCGAGCTCAGGCGACAGTTCGGTGATGAAGTCAGCCAGAACTTGCGACTTCAGACTTGGTCAAGAACAGTATTCGATATCGTATTCGCTAAGTTCGACCGCCCACTTCGCCATGCGTCCGGATTGGAANCTCACCCAAAGGATTGGATTAGGAACGGGTTTGACAAGATAGCTGCTTTGCCGCCATGTCTTGTTGCGAACTGCGACGAATGCCGAAGGGAATCAGATCGGAGATCGACGCAAATGGACCCTGTCTTGATTGGTGACTTCATTCCTGGCAACGTTAAGCCGTTCTACATTAACCGGCGTGCAACCGGTGCTGAACTTGCCGAGGCCGACGCCTTTTTCCGTCAGGTAGCCACTACCTTCTTTTCCTTTTTGCTTTCCTTCTGAGCGATCGAAATTTGTCTTCTTCGTACTAGCCCGTTGTTGATTTTGCGTTTGCAGATTGAGGGTGCGCACCAAGAGCTGACTCAAGATCTTCAGTACTTTCATATGAAGAAGGGCAGGATCGATCGACGGCTGAGGACTCTGGAATCCGAGATCGCTCTACTCAAGGGGAAAAGGAAAAGAACTACTGACCTGCTCGATGAATCCGAACAGAAAGCCAGAGCATTGGAGACTCATCCAGAGGAATGGGAAAAGACTAGGTTGCAACTACTATGGCCGATGCCGAAGCGACTCAAGACGAGCGTTCGCGAGATTGCTGCAAATGGCGCACCAGTTCGGAATTAAGATGTTCCGTTTGATAATAAGATACAACTGCAATATAGGAGGCGAACTTGAACTTTGCTCGTTGTAAAATCTCAATAAAACTTTTTCAGTAATAATAAGAGATTTATTTTGCTACTTTATTTCCTAAAATATGCCAGAAGCGGGATGTCTCCCGGCTTACATCGGACAATCTTAATTAAGTGACGGTAGACAAAATCGATTAGAGCCTCACNCTATGTGCGGCAAAGGGAAGCTGTCCTTAGGACAAGCTTTGTTGAGGTCTGTGAAATCCACGCAGATTCTCCACTTGCCGTTTTTCTTTTTGACCACCACCGGATTAGCCAACCAATCAGGGTACTGGACTTCCACTATTTGATCTGCCTTGAGTAGTCGTTCGACTTCGTCCTGGACCGCCTTGACTCGATCCGGGCCCAAACGCCTGCGTTTCTGCCTGACCGGCTTGAATGTGGGGTCGATGTTGAGCCTATGGCACATGACTTCGGGGCTTATCCCGACCATATCTTTTGTTGACCAGGCGAATGTAGAAGCTCGAGACTGCAGAAAAGCGATCAGCTTCTCCTTTATGCGTTCGTCGAGTTCGGACCCGATGCCGACGGTTCGCGAGGGGTCGGAGGGGTCTATATTGACCTGTATGATCCGACACTCCGAAGACTTGAAGCGATCCCGCTCTGGCTTGTGGGGACCGGTAAGACGGTCCCTGCTCTGTAATTGCTATGCGTTTTCCGCCGTCCTCTATTTTTTTCGATAACAGAGCATACTCGGGCTACCCTTTGGTCGCCATAAAGTGTGCAAATTCCTGTGCTGGTCGGGAATTTGAGGCAGAGGTGATAGGTCGATGGTACGGCTTGCATCGCATATATCCATGGTACCCCCAAAATGGCGTTGTAGATCGGGGGCGCATCAATGACTGCGAACTTGGTCTTCCGGGTCACTCCGCCAGCTCTTACTTGTAGCTTTACGTCGCCCATTGACATCTTAGCAACCCCATCATAGCCCGTCAGCGTCCGAGTTTCGGGTTTCAGCTGATCTGGTGTGACGCCCATTTTTTCTAACGTTTCCCAGCATAGTACGTTGACGGTGCTTCCGGTGTCGATCAGAACTCGTTCGACGTCGAAGTCGCCCATTGTGACCTCGATAACCAAGGGATCCGAATGGGGATGTTGAATTCCTTAAGCGTCCTCCAAAGTGAACGATATCGGGTCCGAGCAGAGTGAAGGTTCGCTCGGAGTTGTTCGAAGGGTGCACACCTGTCGTGCCCTCTTCTTTAATGCGCGGACGGAGTCTGCGCAGTCCTCCGGTGGGCCAAGTATCATAGTTATTCGTCCT